>NW_026962494.1:0-44635 GCF_032445375.1 Bacillus rossius redtenbacheri | reverse complement strand
CGGAAAGCCAGCATGTCAAATCCGGAAGACTCCTCATTGACAAAGGTGGAAGTTAATAAATACAAAACCGGAATTAAATCATGACAATACTGGAAAACAAAACATCAGATAGGTTTATCATACATTATCACAAGACCACAAAATTCACAGTGGACAAGCTCTGAAGAAATCATGGCAAGACCAGAAGATTTCCCGCCAGACAAGTCCGGAAGACATTATGATAAGATCGAATACACCTCGCAAGCCTGGAAAAAAACTAGAAGCCAACATGTTAGACCAGTTCAGAAATATTATTACATGACCGAAAAACTCCTCTTATATAAATCTGAAGACAACATGACAAAACCGAAAGATTTTTAAAGACAAATCTAGAGGACATCACCAGAAGACAAGAAGACATTTCATGATCCCGGATTAAAAAACTAAGAGGCATAAAAGAAGATGACAGTTCTCCTACGAAGGAATTGATTGAAGATCTGAAATCAGCAAGAGAAATAGAGACTAATGGAAAAATAATTATGAATACTCGGATGCAAATACAATTACAAATTAAATCTTATCATGAGACCCCGATGAAGATAACTTTTAAAGGTTTTAGATATGCCTTAGCAAGACAAAAAAAATTCTCAATGTAAAAATAGCATTAAGAAGAAGTATTTCATAGGTAATAATATATAATTAAATCAATACTTTTTTTAAATTATAAGTTTATACAATATTTGATAATAAATATATAGCACAAACAGGATATGAAACATTTATGAAGTGACAAAGTACACCTGGGAAAACAAGATAGTAATATAATATATGCAATATTTCTGAAGATAATAAAAAAAAAATGTGAACAACTATAATCCTAATGCACCCACGAGGAACTTCATTCAAAAGAGAAAACGATAATGGCCAAAACATTATGAATAATCTTCCTCAAACGGTCCTGCTGAAAACGATGTATGCACCTGTCACCATACCGCCCGCTACACCCCAGTGCTGTGCGAGTTGCCGCGCCGGCCAGGCGCGTGTTTCGCTGACGTCCTGTCGAGCAGAGATGCTGCACGGTACATTACTACCGGATCCTTGAGATCCCAGTACGTTACAGAAAATTAAAATAGTGGACGATCTTTCCCATCATCCGAAGGTACAAAGCTTCCTGCAGCCCCTAGACAAGAGGGAAACTTTTTTTCACTAATTGATTTTCATGCCAATTTTCATCAGTGTTTTTTTTTTTGCACCAAAATTATCGTAAGGATACTGCATTATCTACGCAATGAGGCCAATTGCATTTTCACCGAATTTTAATCGGTTTAATTTTTAGTAGCCAAGCTTTGAGCAGAGTAACGCACAATTTTGCAACGTAGTTGGATCACAAGGATTCCAATAAATTAAAATACTGCTTTGATCTCAACAGAAATACTTTAGAGCAAAATTGGCAAGTAACTATTTTCTAGTAAACGATAGAAAATAAAGTGTGACCTATTTAAAGGCATAATATCTTACAAAAACGGTTCGTGAAAAAAAAATTGATTGTCTGTAAAGTCGGTTTACGAACGATAGTTTAACGTGACAATGTCATAACAAAACATTGATGAAATGATTGCATACTTTTATGAATAAAATAGAATCTGTTTTATTAAATTATTACTATTTTGTATGGATACAAAGGAGTGAAATGAAATCTACAATTTAATTGATAAATTTACTTTTATTTGCACTAATTAATTCAAATACCTATGTTTATAAATTTAACGAAGAGATTATTTTAATTATAACTTTTATACATGTTTGCTATTTAACTTCTTCCAATCTGTGCTATTCTGTTAAGGATAGGACGATGTTTAGAAAAGTAGGAAACGAATGGGAGTGTTTCAAGTTTAATGTTCCTCGAAAAAGTCAAATTGATGTTTGTTCCAATCGAGTGGAAGAGAGATAGAAGCGGCGTAAGCGTACAATGAGCGTAACGGGACACAGCGTACCGGGACAATGTGCGTACGTGACACTTTTTCGTGCGTGCAGCCGGCGTTAATCGATTTATTAGACGTCACGTCAAAAGTAACTGCATAGATTTTCTAACTCATATTATTACAAACGTTTACAAAACGTGAGTACACATATAACGTTTATGCTCAGGCAAACTACGTGTCAAGGCAAATCACACTATAGAAAACTCAACAGCGCAGGATTTGTACGCTACACAGCCCGGTTTGACTACCGCAAGGCTAGCTCTCATACCTCGAGTACCCAATTCACACGATACAAACATTGAAGAGCCAAGGAATTAAGCAAGAACCAAACGGCCTAAGTAAACTCTAAGGCAAACTAATTAATACAAGGCATGAAGAATACTGCACGCTCCAGCCAGACACGTGAATGAAACTAGCAAAAAAAAAAATGTATGCGATCCTGGAAGGAAAAACATATAGTAAATAGAAGTTAAATTTAAACTAAGAAAAACAAAACCCAAAGCAACCAGCAAGAACGCGGCGCATGAAACTCGCCTCAACACGACATGGCTGTAAGGGCCACGCAACTCACTGTTACCAGCACACAAAGATTAATGTTATTGGAATTTCTGCTGTAGGGGCGGCGATCGAAAAATACGAATAAACTGTTGGACAGGCATTTATTATTAGGTAGGTTCATGTGCAGACACAATGCACTTATAAAAGACGTTACTCACAAGGAAATAACTTAAGCCATTTATTGACTTATTAGTTCGGGAAAAATTCCACAATTCACCAAAAAAATCACACATTATTTTACATATTGAATCGAAACTTGCTTCGATCTATGGACAAAGCTGAAAAAAAATTTAATTTAAATACCAGAAAAGTGTCAGGTTAGAGAAATAAAACACCACAAGTTCTTTTACAAACGTAATATTTATTACATAAATTCTATCCTACTACAGGGTCACTTGCGAAAGCTAGCAATCTTATAAACATGTAGCCCTGCATAGACGTGAAACGACTAATTCTTAGCTCCATCAGCTCCTAATGCTCATAATGCTCTTAATGCTCCAACAGCTCCAACAGCTCCAAATACTCCAACAGCTCAAAATGCTACAATAGCTCCAACAGCTCCAAATGCTCCAAAGGCTCCAAATGCTCCAACAGCTCCAAATGTTCCAAATGCTACAAATGCTCCAACAGCTCCAAATGCTCCAAATGCTCCAAATGCTCCAAATGTTCCAAATGCTCCAAATGCTCCAAATGCTTCAAATGCTCCAATTGCTCCAAATGGTCCAATCGCTCCAAACGCTCCAACTGATTTAAATTACTTTCTTTTATCGAACTTGACATGTTTATTTGCATGACTTTATTAGTAAACATTATAAGTTTTATTTAGAAATGAGCTTTCGAGAAATGTTAAAATCCATTTCGAAGAAAAATATTAATTTTTCTTCAAGTTTATACACATGCATTTAATTAAAACCATTATTTTATGTAGCCGGCTTCCTTCAGTTCTTTAAGTATGAAGGAAATTTCTTTGATGTTCGAATAGTTTCCTGCACAAAGCGAACCATGTAGAAATCTTAGCCTGTCAACCAATATGTTGGGATTTTCCCATGAGCTACAATCAATCTCTTCTGCTACGTTCATCTTCCTATTATGTTTATAATAAATATTATTATCCCTGGTGTCTTCTGTTTCAACACCAACTACAAGGCCACTTTCGGCATCAAGCCAGTGATTATCACAAGCTTGATTAGGATAATTTATTTTATTACGTCGTTTCCATCGTTGTGATCTCAGGCCACCATCACTGTATTTGCTCTTGACCGCTTTAGGTGCTTCATCACAGTACTCAATCATGTCAGCATCACAAGCTTGATCAGAATAATTCCTTTTTGATACGTCGTTTCCATCCTTTTGGTCTCAAGACACCATCAAAGTCTTCGCTCTTGTATGATTTAGGTGCTTCAGCACAGTACTCATTCATGTCAGCATCACAAGATTGATAAAGATAATTTATTTTATTACGACGTTTCCACCGTTTTGGTCTTAGGACACCATCACAGTCTTCGATCTTGACCGCTTTAAGTGCTTCAGCACAGTACTCAATAATGTCAGCCTTAGTTGTGACAGCACAGTCATCGATCATGTCAACCTCAGATGTGTCACCACAATCTTCAATCATGTCAGCTTCAGAATTTTCATCACAGTCTTCGGTCTTGTCAGCTTCAGGTGCTTCTCCATCTTTCACATTTTCATGAAGACGACTAGATATTGGTGTAAATATATTTTCATTTCTAATGAGGTTGCTACTATCTTCGTTTGTTTTTAATTTTAAATTATTGTTTTGATCTATATCAATATTTTTAGCATTAGCTTTTTTACATTCTTCATAATTATTATTGTCGTCTAATATGTTGCCTTCGTTCCTCTTCCACGATGTTGGAACACAGTCTTTGTTATCTTTATACTTCTTAGGTGTACAGTCCTTGCAATGTCTATGCAAGTAATATATTCTACCAAAGGATTTATGACACTGACTGCAATTAAATGGTTTTTGACAAGGACCCAAACTACACTCACTTCTCTCATTACGTTTAGCATTCTTTCTCAAGGTAAACACCTTGCTGCAGTATCTACAGTGATGTCGGGTAGATACAGCTACAGGCAACGAATCAGGGTACATGTTAGCTTCTGCGACTAATGGCAGATGAAATCTTAGAGTTGTAAATTAAACCATTACTTAAATATAATTTTTTTTAATTATTTCGTCAGCGAGAGTTAAGTTATCTCATACAAAAGTACTGGTTGTAAGTAGTTCTACTTTTCATCAACAGATGACGCCACGTGTTGCTAGCTGGTATATAATATTTATTTCTTTTATGTGGGATGCGGGATGCTAACTAACGATCTGTTGAAAAAGGTGTGCTTCCCTAGATCTCAAGAGGAAGAACATCGACCTTATTTAAAAATTAGTGAATAACATCATGGCCTAGCGAGAATCACAAGATAACCTTTTCACATATTAGCAACCATCATGTATCAGTTGTCTGTATAAGCAGTCTCTGTTGTCTGTATAAGCAGTCATTGTTTTGTGTGGGATGCGGGATGCTCCCTAACGATCGCAACAGAAGGAGGGGAGGGCTTCGCTACAACTCAAGGGGAAGGGAAATCTTCGTGTATGATAGCGTTTCCCAGATGTTTCATGGCGTAGTAATCGTCTGATTAATGAATTTTTTTTGTCTGATTTCCACCTGGTAAAAAAAATTAAGTGATGATTTGATAATATGAATTCGGAAATTTATACGAAACTCTGAATAAAATTACCTGTCTTAGACATCAAGGAAAATGCAGCTTGTCTTACATGTTAATGCTTCTCAGCTGTCTCAAAACATATTATTTGTCTGAGTAAGGTTATTTTTCTAATCCACCTGATAAAAATATTGTAAGTGTCAATTAATTAGCAGAATTTCACTAATTAAATGTAACTCTGAATAAAAATGACATGACTCATTAAGTAAAAATTACTGCATGCAGATATCGATTTCTCACAAATAAACAGGAGCACTCGGAGAAAACCATCAGATGGCTAGCCGGGATTAATCAGGAACACTCGGAGAAAACCATCAGATGTCTAGCCAGGAATAATCAGAACCATTCAGAGAAAGCCATTAAAATATTACAAAAACAATAATCGGGAGCACACTGAAAAAACCACCATAATATTGACAAGGATAATCAGAAGCACACGGAGAAAACCACCATAATATTGACAAGAATAATCAGAAGCACACGGAGAAAACTACCACACGTTTTCTATGATATCATAAAATAACAGGGAAAAAAATTTAAATCAAAATAAATTAATAAAAATTAAAAAGAAACACAAAAATGCATAAATATATTCTGCTAGCTTGTGAACTTCTCATTGTTGAGCAAAGATAGAGTTCTAGTACAAGCCAGAATTTTATGCATTTTTTTGTTTCTTTTTAATTTTTATAAATTTATTTTGATTTAAAAATTTTTTCCCTGTTATTTTATGATATCAGAGAAAACGTGTGGTGGTTTTCTCCGTGTGCTTCTGATTATTCTTGTCAATATTATGGTGGTTTTCTCCGTGTGCTTCTGATTATCATTGTCAATATTATGGTGGTTTTTTCCGTGTGCTCCCGATTATTGTTGTTAATATTTTAATGGTTTTCGCCGAATGGTTCTGATAATTCCTGGCTAGACATCTGATGGTTTTCTCCGAGTGTTCCTGATTATTCCTGGCTAGACATCTGTTGGTTTTCTCCGAGTGCTCCTGCTATTTGTGAGAAATCGATATCTGCATGAAGTAATTTTTACTTAATGAGTCGTGTCATTTTATTCAGAGTTACATTTAATTAGTGAAATTCTGCTAATAAATTGACACTTACAATATTTTTATCAGGTGGATTAGAAAAATAACCTTACTCAGACAAATAATATGCTTTGAGACAGCTGAGAAGCATTAACATGTAAGACAAGCTGCATTTTCCTTGATGTCTAAGACAGGTAATTTTATTCAGAGTTTCGTATAAATTTCCGAATTCATATTATCAAATCATCACTTAATTTTTTTTACCAGGTGGAAATCAGACAAAAAAAATTCATTAATAAGACGATTACTACGCCATGAAACATCTGGGAAACGCTATCATAAACGAAGATTTCCCTTCCCCTTGAGTTGCAGCGAAGCCCTCCCCTCCTTCTGTTGCGATCGTTAGGGAGCATCCCGCATCCCACACAAAACAATGACTGCTTATACAGACAACAGAGACTGCTTATACAGACAACTGATACATGATGGTTGCTAATATGTGAAAAGGTTATCTTGTGATTCTCGCTAGGCCATGATGTTATTCACTAATTTTTAAATAAGGTCGATGTTCTTCCTCTTGAGATCTAGGGAAGCACACCTTTTTCAACAGATCGTTAGTGAGCATCCCGCATCCCGCATAAAAGAAATAAACATTATTTACCAGCTAGCAACACGTGGCGTCATCTGTTGATGAAAAGTAGAACTAATTACAACCAGTACTTTTGTATGAGATAACTTAACTCTCGCTGACGAAATTATTAAAAAAAATTATATTTAAGTAATGGTTTAATTTACAACTCTTAGTTTTCATCTGCCATTAGTCGCAGAAGCTAACATGTACCCTGATTCGTTGCCTGTAGCTGTATCAAACCGACATCACTGTAGATACTGCAGCAAGGTGTTTACCTTGAGAAAGAATGCTTAACGTCATGAGAGAAGTGAGTGTAGTTTGGGTCCTTGTCAATAACCATTTAATTGCAGTCAGTGTCATAAATCCATTGGTAGAAGATATTACTTGGGTAGACATTGCAAGGACTGTACAACTAAGATGAATAAAGATAACGAAAACTGTGTTCCAACATCGTGGAAGAGGAACGAAGGCAGAATATTAGACGACAATAATAATTATGAAGAATGTAAAAAAGCTAATGCTAAAAATGTTGATATAGATCAAAACAATAATTTAAAATTAAAAACAAACGAAGAAAGTAACAACCTCATTAGAAATGAAAATATATTTACACCAATATCTAGTCGTCTCCATGAAAATGTGAAAGATGGAGAAGCACCTGAAGCTGACAAGACCGAAGACTGTGATGAAACATCTGAAGCTGACATGATTGAAGATTGTGGTGACACATCTGAGGTTGACATGATCGATGACTGTGCTGTCACAACTAAGGCTGATATGATTGAGTACTGTGCTGAAGCACCTAAAGCGGTCAAGATCGAAGACTGTGATGGCGGCCTAAGACCAAAACGGTGGAAACGTCGTAATAAAATAAATTATCTTGATCAATCTTGTGATGCTGACATGAATGAGTACTGTGCTGAAGCACCTAAATCATACAAGAGCGAAGACTTTGATGGTGTCTTGAGACAAAAACGATGGAAACGACGTAATAAAATGAATTATTCTGATCAAGCTTGTGATTCTGACATGATTGAGTACTATGATGAAGCACCTAAAGCTGACAATAGCAAATGCAGTGATGGTGGCCTGAGATCACAACGATGGAAACGACGTAATAAAATAAATTATCCTAATCAAGCTTGTGATAATCACTGGCTTGATGCCGAAAGTGACCTTGTAGTTGGTGTTGAAACAGAACACACCAGAGATAATAATATTTATTATAAACATAATAGGAAGATGAACGTAGCAGAAGAGATTGATTGTAGCTCATGGGAAAATCCCAACATATTGGTTGACAGGCTAAGACTTCTACATGGTTCGCTTTGTGCAGGAAACTATTCAAACATCAAAGAAATATCCTTCATACTTAAAGAACTGAAGGAAGCCGGCTACATAATATAATGGTTTCAATTAAATGCATGTGTATAAACTTGAAGAAAAATTAATATTTTTCTTCGAAATGGATTTTAACATTTCTCGAATTCTCATTTCTAAATAAAACTTATAATGTATACTAATAAAGTCATGCATGTAAACATGTCAAGTTCGATAAAAGAAAGTAATTTAAATCAGTTGGAGCATTTGGAGCGAATGGACCATTTGGAGCAATTGGAGCATTTGAAGCATTTGGAGCATTTGGAGCATTTGGAACATTTGGAGCATTAGGAGCATTTGGAGAATTTGGAGCATTTGGAGCTGTTGGAGCATTTGTAGCATTTGGAACATTTGGAGCTGTTGGAGCATTTGGAGCCTTTGGAGGATTTGGAGCTGTTGGAGCTATTGTAGCATTTGGAGCTGTTGGAGCATTTGGAGCTGTTGGAGCTGTTGGAGCATTAGGAGCATTAGGAGCATTAGGAGCTGATGGAGCTAAGAATTAGTCGTTTCACGTCTATGCAGGGCTACATGTTTATAAGATTGCTGGCTTTCGCAAGTGACCCTGTAGTAGGATAGAATTTATGTAATAAATATTATGTTTGTAAAAGAACTTGTGGTGTTTTATTTCTCTAACCTGACGCTTTTATGGTATTTAAATTAAATTTATTTTCAGCTTCGTCCATAGATCGAAGCAAGTTTCGATTCAATATGTAAAATAATGTGTGATTTTTTCGGTGAATTTTGTAATTTTTCCCGAAATAATAAGTCAATAAATACAAATATCTAAGATGGTGCCTCAATTTAAATATGGCGGGCACCTCATTTTAAATGACCGAATGAACATAAATACTGGGTTGTTAATTGACTTCTTTTAGTTTTTGTGTACTGAGTGTAGCTGAGTAGACTGGTGGAAGTAAGTGAGGAGCTTAATGTAGAATGGACTTGTCATGATGGATATGTTGGTGTTTAAATCGAATGCTGGTGGTCTGATAATATTTTGGGTTATTTAAGAAGATATTTATCGATGTGTGCTATGACAAGAATATAAATGTCTAGTAAACTTATAGAGTAGGTCTCTTGTTTCGGAGACTTTTGTCGTAAGGCTTAAGAAGGATCGACTCTGAAGGCTTTGAAGATGTATGGTACTGGGCATGTCTTGGCTGGAGCTATATCAACACTGAAGGTCCTCTGAACTGAAGATGAGAGGTACAAAAAATAATTGTCTTTGGACCTAGCCTGGTATCGGATAATATATTTTAGTCATGTGTTGTAGACATTTGAAGTCAGTTGGAGGTTATGTGTAGCTGTACATAATAAAATTAAAATTTGCGTACTTTCTTTAAATTATGTTTGAGTTCTGAAAGTTCCATTGTTCTGAGACTCTTGGTCCTTCTAGTAAGTCTAAATTAACCGTGTATGTAGGATGTGTGATTAGTTCTTTGAATATATAATTTAAACTTGTACTCTTTTAAATTCCTAATTTTCTTTTTAAGTAATAACAATGGATGATGTATTGACTTGCGTATTATACAAGCGGACGCTGATATTTAAGCGAGTCTTAGACAGCGGGTCCCTCAGTCCACCTCTTGTAGTGGTGCAGTGCAGATCTGATGGATTGACTTGTCTGCATATAAGTCCGATAAATGAATATTCATGTGTATCCGAACTCAATGGTTGCAACGATGACATCGGTACAAATTTCAATGGTGGCGGGGTCAACGGCTGCAGAGATCTTGGCGGAGGGTCTCGCGTCTTCACCGGGGTCCCTGACGACGGAGGCGATGATGACGAAGCAGATCCCGATGACAACGATGAGGGCAGCCCCAGAGATTCGAATGGTAACGAGGCTACCATCTCCAGAGATCCCGATGATGGCTGTATCTACTGTCTCTTCACTCCAAGAGACTTCACTGTGTGCATATTAGACAGCAGAGGAGACTCCGATACCTGCAACTACACCGAATTTGGTAAATAAAACTTTTTGTGAGCAATTCCCAGCTTCTGCATCAGACGAGTATACTTCAGATTCGTTGACATCCAGTACAGATGATCTGACAATATCGACTGGGAAACCTCTAGCTCATGCAACATACGGGACTTCACCGTCTACAACAGCAGTGCACATTGAAAGTAATATACTTTCCGAGCCGTCGGTGACTCAAGGTCTAACGAGGAGACGTCTGTGTACGTACTGTGACAAAAGTTTTAAATACCGTCAACATGCAAGAAGACATGAAAATCATGTCTGTAGAAGAAACGCAAGTCGTGTGACATTTCCGTGTGACCCATGTGGGGTGCATTTCACAAACAAAAGTAATTTGATTAGGCATTGTAAAAGCAAAGTTCATTTGCAAGTTGTACAGCGGGGAAGCGATGGTAATTGCGATGAATATCTGTATCAGTGCTGCTACTGTGGTAAACGTTTTGAACGACTACGAAGTACACGCATCCATGAAAATAATGGCTGCAGAAGAAATCTTGGCCGTGTAAAATTTCTGTGTGAGAAGTGCGGTATACAGGTTACACGAAAAATTTTCTTGAAAAAAACATTATAAATTTTGTAAAGGTGGGTTTCTAGCATCATCTCTGGTCCTCTAAGGTGTTACACTCCTGATCTGATGTATCGTGATCTGTATGAATTAGTTGTATTTTGTCACTCTAAGAACGAAATACAATAATTTATTTTAATAAAAATGACTGTCACATGAACTGAGAAAAATATACGATATATATAAAGTGTCAGATTTCTTTGTGTATAAATGTACAATTTTAAATAAATTATAGAATTAAAGAATTTTTTATATATTTTTCCTAACGTATATCGTTTATCTAAATGTAATAAACTAAATGTGACACGTAATTTTGGTCGAATTCGAATTGCGCGTTTTGTCTTGTTTGTGTGTATTATTATTTTTACCAATAATGCTCAAGACAGTTTTTTTTTGCTAAAATTATTTTTGTCTGAGTATGTCATTTTTTTATGGGTGATGTTTTGGTAAAGTACAGGTACAGGTAATACCGTAACATTAGTGCAAATCTGATAGGGACTTGATTTATTATTTCTGAGAAATAATTGATTACTCCCCGAAATATACATAACATACTTGTAGGAAATTTATAGTCTTAAATCGTAACCTGTCATATATTGGTGTACACTACGGTGGTGATATTAAAAAATTAAATAATGTTAATCAATTGATCATACTTCGGAGTAAGCTGGTGTACTGTATGGGCTGTATCAGTAAGATTCTGGATACTTGGTAAGCGGTTCTTTCTTCCAAGTTACTCACTCCTTCGTTGCTGATTACCAACATGAATTTTTACAACATGGAAAAAAAAATGTATACTGGCCGAGGTCTTGATTTAAAATATTTTGCCGCTTATAATTATCAGAGTATCAACTTTTACAGTATGGTATGTGAGGTTCGACTCCTCTCGTATATGTGCTACAAATTTATTTTTGTTGGTAGCAAGTTATACATTCGTAGGCTGATTTTCTGCTCTGATTCAGTGATGTATACTTTGAAGTGGTTCCAGCAAGTACTTTACGTATGCTGGATTACGATTTCACTCGAGTTTTACGTGTAATGAGTTGGAAGGCTAGCGACGTGATGTATGTATGACTCGAACAAA
This sequence comes from Bacillus rossius redtenbacheri, assembly GCF_032445375.1. Classification (NCBI taxonomy): domain Eukaryota; kingdom Metazoa; phylum Arthropoda; class Insecta; order Phasmatodea; family Bacillidae; genus Bacillus; species Bacillus rossius. The sequence continues at coordinate 32,697 of NW_026962494.1, read as the reverse complement.
ACATATGAGTGTCGCAGCATTCTGCAAGCTTGCAACTCCTGCGCGAAGGGTCAATGTTCATTTGCGGGTGACGGTATGCGTGTCTCGATCGTGTAGTCTCTGCCTCTATCCTTGAGAATTTTTTTTTTTTTGCGGTTGCCGTGCTTGAATTTATGTACTTTTGACTAGTCGCACGTGAACAAGTTTAAATTCGTATGCATTGGAACATATTTTTCTACATGAGGTAAGAAAAATACATAGATGCTACAATGTCTGAGATAGGTATCGAACACCTGTTCCTTACCCTATGAGTGACTAGCACTTGTTTGACCTATCTCCTCTACCCTCTTTTACTTTGTGATATAGACAGGACATGGTTTTTTTCAGAGATGATGGTTAAAATGTCTTGGGCATAGAGTCGTTTGTAGAAATTACTATGTGTGGTAATTGTTTGGACGAAGTGATAATTTAATAATACACGTAAGAATTAACTTGAAGGTTTTTTTTATGTGTAAACAAATCATTGATAGGATGGATTTGTATGTAGAACTGGTAGTATACCACATCTCTTGAAGAACACTGCATGGTATATAATGAAAGACTCCTGGGCTCATGAAACTAAACTATAGGTGGAAAGGATCATGCGGTTCCTAAGATTGAATGAAAGGAACTTTGTTGATTTTTTTCTGTAGGCTATACTAAGTTGATTTAATTGAGTTTGGGATGATGGGTTGACGGATTAAATAATAAAACTGGACACATAGGCTTTTACAGAAAATGAGAATGGAGCTCACAGGATCATAGATTGTGGTTAATCTCTGACAACTGAAATGTAGAAACGATATCATAAAATGAGTTATATTGATGCAGCTCATGACAATATTGATGGCAGCTACGATGATGATGATTTGAATCTGTGATAGTGACACGGATGCGGAGATTTTAAGACAAATAATAGTATTAATATAGAAAATAGGGAAGCCGTAGCACGCCGATCGTGACGAGAAACAAATATTGGAGGATGCTGATGGTTTCGGGAAGACTGAATCTAATGGAAGTATCAACACCGTGAAAAGTGAGAATACACTCAAGCCTATATTCAGTAGATCGTCCATACTTTGTAAAAATAATGGACTCCTAAAAAAGGAAGCATGAAGGCGATGCAGACACTTCGTCATCAACGATAACGAGTTCTTACGGTAATCTGGGTGAAGACGATGCCTTCTACGGTGATTGCTACAGTGACTCTGAAGCTGGCGACGTGATCGAAGACTGTGCTGAGGCAGCTAAAGCGGACAAGACCGAAGGCTGTGGCGGTGTCCTGAGATCAAAACAATGGAAACGTCGTGATATATTAAATAAATCTGATCAAGCTTGTGATGATCACTGGCTCGATGACGAATGTGACCTTGTCGTTGGTGTTAAAACGGAGGACAGCAGAGATCATAATATTTATAATAAACGTGCAAGGAAGATGGTGGCAGAAGAGATTGATTACACATCATGGAAAGATCCAAACATATTGGTTGACCGGCTAAGACTTTTGGTGGCATCTGTTCGTAGAGGAAACTACTCACATATCGAGGAAGTATCGTCCATACTTAAAGAACTCCGGAACGCTGGATACATACAATAATCATTTGTTTAACTGTCATGTGTGTACTATTGAAAAAAAATGAAGTATTTATATTAAAAAAAAGTATGATTTATTTATTGTATTTTGATTTCCAACTAGGCATGTGTTTCCGCTATTCCATGTGTGATCATTCAGTTTTTTCCTGTGTGTACCGTGTGTACGTTCCGATTCCCTGTGTGTACATTACGTTTTCCTGTGTGTACTGTGTGTACAATCCGTTTTCCTGTGTGTTCTGTGTGTACATTTCGTTTTCCTGCATGTAAATTCCGTTTTCCTGTGTGTACTGTGTGTACATTACGTTTTCCTGTGGGTACTGTGTTCATGGACTATATGAATGACATTGTCATGACTCGATCTCAAGGTCCAGAGACACTTGGGCTATATGTATGGATGACTTTGTACATGAACATTTTAAAGGTTAATCTAAATATCAAAAAACTAGACTTTCATGTAAAGCATAGCGGCACTGTATTTAATTCGTTGGTCAGGTATAGTGTCTTGAGCTGATTTTCGTAGAGTGAATGATTAATAAACTCCGCGAAAGGAAATGGAAAACAGAATCTAAAATTTATTTAATATTTAGTTACAACTGTCACTGTTCAAGAGTCGAACCGTGGACAGGAACTGATCTAATCAATTTGTAAATTAATAATTTATTTTTTCGGTGACTTTTGGAATTTTTTCCCGCATTTCTAGCTAAATAATTACATGATTTCAAGATGGTGCTCAAATTTAAAAATGTCTGGCAACTCAGTAATAATAAATGATTACTGCACTGCGGCGGGTTAGAATGGTAAGACGAGTACACACAATATGGTGTCCACCAGCAGACGAAAACAAGATGAAGGTAATGACCACTAGCAGGCGGTAGGTACTCCTGGTAGCATGTACTAAACATAAAATGTCGGATCCATGATGGACGTCAAGGTCAAAGTCAAAGATCAAGGTCAAGGACAAATTTCAAGGTTAAGGTCAAATATCAAGGTCAAGGTCAAATTTCAAGGTCAAGGTCAATTTTCAAGGTCAAGGTCAAAGTTCAAGGTCAAGGTCAAAGTTCAAAGTCAAAGGTCAAAGTTCAAGGTCAAGGTCAAAGTTCAAGGTCAAGGTCAAAGTTCAAGGTCAAGGTCAATGTACATGGTCAATGACAAAGTTTAATGCCAACAGTCGAGGTTAACGTTATGGTGAACTGAAAATTATATTAACATGTTGCTAGCACATCTAGCTGACGAAAACAAGATGACGGTCTTCTGCGGACGAAGACAAGGTGGCGGACATGACGTCATACCAGATGACAATGTATACCTTGGTATTGGTGGTGTGAGGTCGGTCTAGGTAGCTTCCGTGGAGGAAGGATCGGTTGTATGGTCTTAACGATTTCGAACCAAGGACGGGAATCGATATAATCAATCATAATTCTAATAAGTTATTTTTTGATGAATTTTGGAATTTTTCCCGATTTTCTAACATAAAAAAGACGGATTTCCAAGATGATGTCTAAATTTCAAGATGGCGACCATAACGATAATTGCAACATTAATAGGATCCAATATGGCGGTCGTAACATAAAGTGTAATGATGACATAGTACTCAACCGAGATGGCGGGCGTAACGAAACATGCATCATTTATATAAACCAAGATGGCGACCGTAACGATAACTGCAACAGTGGTTTTAAGATTTTTATTATTTAATTCGATTATTTAAATTTTTTAATGATTTTCAAAAATTTTCCCGATTTTCTAACATAAAAATTGCGGATTTTAAAGATGGCGACCGTAACGGAAATTGCAACGGTTACGACTTTATACAAGATGGCGGTTCTGTCTCGAACAGGAAGTGCTATTATTGCTTAAAATTTTAAAAAAAAATTCAAGTCCGAACATGCATGTTATTTTTTTATATACCTTATTTAATTCTCAGTCTGGTATATGTCTCGATAGCCGAGCGGTTAAAGGCGTATGTTTTCCAACCTAGCGATCAGAGCTGCGCTGGTTCGAATCACAGCGCTTCCAATGAATTTTGCATAAAAAAATAAATTTGATATGTCGATAAGGACCATAATAGCTCTGGTAGGTAATGAAACATCGACCTTATGTGATGAGACAGAGTGACGCTGGCGCTATCTAGGAACAAACAACAGAAACAAAGTCGACGGTATTCAAGATGGCGGCCTTCTGTGGAACAGAAAAAAAAATTAAGAGCGCCGCTGGCGCTATCTAGGAACAAACAAAAGAAATAAAGTTGATGGTATCCAAGATGGCGGCCTCCAGCAGAACAGAAAAAATCAATATATGACGACAGAGACGAAAATTTCATCATAATGAGTGGGGCGCTCGATTTAAAGATGGCGGATTTTAAAGATGGTGACCGTGACCTACTTGTCCCGTTACGCTGTGTTCCGTTATGCTGCATCCAATATGGCGGATTCAAGATGGCGGATCCAAAATGGCCGTCGGGGTCAAGGTCAAGGTCAAAGGTCAAGGTCACAACCATCCAAGATGGCTGCCGTGACGTCAGAATCCCATATGGTGGACCGGCTCCCGGCTCCACGCGCTGGCGCCAGATCTAGGACCGGCTATCCTACACTACTAAGTTAACATGAGTGCAACAGTGTTAAGCAGTGACCGATTTGGAGTATCAGATCGTGCGACAGCTGCCATAGCTTCAAGTGTTCTACAAGACATTGGAATGGTAACTGACACAGACTTTTCTCATGTCGTTGACAAGAATAAAATTAGAAGAGAAAAGAGTCGTGTCAGGACCGATTTGCAGAGAATTTCTAACGAAGAAATTTGTGGCCTTTACTTTGATGGTAGAAAAGATGACACTCCATTTGTCAAAAAAATAAATGCCAAGCATTTTCGTAGGAGTAGAAAAGAAGAACATTATTCTCTGATTCAGGAACCTGGGTCGACTTACATTGGACATGTTTCTCCTATATCGAGTTCTTCAGCAGACATTACTCGAAGCATCACTTCTCATCTGTCTGAACATCAAATATCGCTTGAAAAGCTAGAAGTGTTCGGTTGCGATGGCACCGTTACCAACACTGGCTGGAAGAATGGCGTCATTCGTCAGTTAGAACTGCACGTGGGAAGACCACTACAGTGGAGTGTGTGTCTACTGCACTTCAATGAACTTCCTTTACGTAATATTTTCCAGCATTTAGATGGTTCAACCACAGGGCCAAAATACTTTTCTGGACCTATAGGACAACAGCTTACTGGATGTGAATTGCTTTGCGTGGTAGAGTATGAGTCTATAGATTGTTTGGTTCCAGTAGTGGACAGAAATATGCTCAGCAAAAACCAGCAATACTTGTTAGACATATCCATTGCAATAAAGTCGGGACAATGTTCAGAGGATTTGTCCGTTCGAGATCCTGGTTCTCTGTCGCATTCGAGATGGCTAACTGCTGCCAACAGAGTGCTTAGATTGTACATGAGTTTATCCAATCCTTCTGAGAACTTGAAACAAATAGTTAACTTCATCTTGAAATCATACATGCCTGTATGGTTCAACATTAAAAACAGTGACCATTTCACTGATGGCCCGAAACATGTTTTTCTAGCTATTAAAACATCGCGGTATTTGTCTGACGATTTACTTCAAGTTGTTGATCCAGTCATTCAACGCAATGCATTCTTTTCACACCCAGAAAATTTACTGTTGACTATGATTGTTGATAACAGACAACACATTCGGGAGCTTGGATATAGGATGATTTTAAAAGCAAGACAAACCACGCCTATAGGAAAGACTCTTAGAAACTTTGTGCCACCTAAAATTAACTTTGAAGCTACAGATTATGTTGACATAATTGACTGGAGTACTTCCTTGTTATATCCTCCCCCAATGCTTCGGGAAGTATGTGATGATGATATTAAAACACTCATCAATTTGGGAACTAAACCTATCAGAGACATCAAAAAGTTTCCCTGTCACACTCAAGCAGTCAAGAGATGTGTGAAACTGGTCACGGAAGCCTCAACTAAAGTATGTGGTTTTCAAGCAAGAGATGGATATATCAGATCTACACTGTTGTCACGGTCAGTTATTCCTGCTTTCTCCCAAAAGTCTGATTTAAATGTGTACAAGTACATAGTACAAAGTAATAAAGGAACAGTAAAGGTAACAGTAAACCACTGAATCCTAGTAAACTTATGTATGCAAATAACTGTAAAATAAAATTTAAATAAATACTCAGTTTGGATGGTTGGTTGGGGAGGGTGTAAAAGGAACTCAATGTGCAGCCACCTCCTCGTGGTGAGTTCTGGGTCGTTTTGTTTAGACATAACGGGCGAAGAGCTGCACAATAAAACTTTCAAAAAAGAGGAAAATGTCCAATTTTTAAACAGAATGCGCGACCGATAAATACCGTAATATTATTGAATTTTGACTTTATATTTCTTTATTCAACCCTAAAATAAACATCGCACACTATAGGGTGTCCATCATAGAAGTATAAGTTGATTAAAAAAATAAATAAAAAATGTCCCATTGTTGTCAATTTGTGTAAACTTGCGGCACTATGCGCGACCGGAAGATTTCAACCGATTTGAAATTACTTTGCATAGTTTTTCTTTTCACCGTTAAAGGCAACTTTTCCGCACTATAGCAATTAAAATTAAAATGTTTATTTTTTTTCAGCCCACCCTAATGAGGAATACTGCACGCTCCAGTTATACACGTGAATGAAACTAGAAAATGAATGTATGCGATCCCGGAAGGCAAAACATATAGTAAATATAAGTTAAATTTAAATTAAGAAATACAAAACCCAAAGCAACCAGCAAAAACGCGGCGCATGAAACTCGCCTCAGCACGACATGGCTGTAAGGGCCACACAACTCACTGGCACCAGCACACCAAGATTAACGTTATTGGAATTTCTGCTGTAGGCGGCTATTGAAAAATACGAATAAACTGGTGGACAGGCATTTCTTATTAGGTACGTTCATGTGCAGCCACAATGCACTTATAAAAGACGTTACTCACAAGGAAATAACTTAAGCCTTGCCGAACTCAGGTCACAGTTGCACAAGAAAACCGAACGGACTCTGATATAAATTAAAGAAACATGGATGCGTGAAAATTTACGTTAAGACAGAAATTATGTTAACTGTACAAAAAATAATAGCCGGATAAGAGAGAGGGACCAGCGCCCAAGGGATTTATAGCCTTCGCTTCATTGGAACCCTTCTGTGTTCGTCAGTGCTATCGTCGTGTGTTGTCCATAGTAGTTGTTTATCTTCATCGTTGTGTTCGTGTGTTTGCTGCGTTGTCCAGGTTTGTTGTCTGCTTGCATTCGATCTGTCTCGTCGTTGTTAGCCCACTGTGTTCGTCTGTGTTGTTATATTATTTTTAATGACTAAGTTCCTTCAACGGAATTCTTGTGCTGTCTGATATTTAGAGGTTGAATATTTTTTGTCCGTGCTGTCGTCGTTGTATTGTCCATAATACTTATTTAGTAACATCGTTGGTTCCGTTTGTCTGACATCAGCTGATTCAGTCTTGTTTCCTGTGAATTTTTTATCTTCAAATTTTATTTATTTGTTTTGAATTTCGGATTTTTTTCCATAACATACAGTGCAAAAACTGCAGTGGCATATGTCCAAAAAACTGCATTAAATCGAAATTCCCCATTGCATGAATCATTTAAGGCGCATGCGCGCTAAAAATGGCCAGAAAGGGGTAAGACACGCCCCGTGTAGGAGGAGCGGTCGGGAGGGGGATCGACCAATGACAGGAGGCTAGACGTCGCGTGGGCAAATCAAAGAGTGGAGAAACCACTGCAATGCAATGCACCTGTAACTTTGGAAAGAGTGATGGAATTTCTGCTCCGTGGCTTGACATGTAAACCATGTCTGGTACATCTGCACGACATATTTGTGGTGGGAAATATTGTGAACGAGCAACTGCAAGACGTTTTTAACAGGCATCGCCATGCGTAACTGAAGTTAAGCCCTAAGAAGTGCTTCTTGTTCAAACATGAGGTAATATTCCTAGGTCATGTGGTATCGCATGTTGAAGTACGAATAGACCCTGGATCCAGGCTTTCAAGGAGTGACATTAACCTAAAAATAACATGAGTTAAGAAATTTCTTGCTTCGTGCCTGGGTTAGCAGATGATGTCAGATCACTGCATCAGCTGACTTACGAAAAGAGACGGTTTTTGTGAACTTTCAGAACCTTTAAGAGGAACTGTATTATATCCACATACTTGCCAACCTCCATCATCATGGAGAGTATATCCTTGATACAAATGCAAATATATATGAGCTGGGTTTTGTTCTATCCTAGGTTCGGGATGGAAGCGAACGAATCATCGGGTACTGCAGCAAATAATTATCAAAGTTCGGACGCAAATATTGTGTTACAAGAAAAGAACATCTATATGTAGTTAATTTCCTGTAGCATTTTTGCAAGTACTTATAAGGGATAAAGTACTTTTTACGCTCTGACCATGCTGATCTTAAGTGATTGTTGCAGTTCAAAAACCGTGAGAGACAAATCGCTAAATCGATAGAGCAGATACAGCAGTATGATTGCCGAATGGAACACGGAAAGGACCGAAATCACACCAATGTTGACGCGCTCTTTCGCCGACCATGCAATGTAGACTGTAACCATTGCAAAGGGGCAGATTAGAACGAAGGAATCGAAGACATCTGAAGTACGACTATCGTTAAATGCGTGGATAAATGTACCATGCCGGCTTAAAGGTGTCAAAGCGACAAGACACTCACCATTATAAGCTGGTTAGATAGGGATACAGGAAATCCACTATGTCAGGAGTAATCCAGTGACCAAAGGCCTGTGAAAACCTATTAGGCACAATGGTTTTCTTTCAAGATGGGGCATAACTTATTACAAAGTGGATGGGAGAGTCCAAATTGAAAAGTAGTTACCATACATCTACGCCTCCCGATGACTCTAGTACCAGAAGTGATGAAAGAAATGTTTGTTGGGACCTCAGGTGGCCATCTTGGAATAAATAAAACTCTAGTCAACATTCATCAGCACTACTACTTGTTGAGGTGCCACAAGGTTGAAGAGGCTTGGTGAAAACAGAGTGACACATATTTAGCCATAAAAGGGCCATAGTTCCGTAGTTATGGCAAAAATGAGATCCTGCAATATTTGAGAGTATGGTAATCGACATTGGTGGGTCATTTTTCCAGACTACAGAGTGCCAACGCACTCTAGCAAACGAAAATGAGATGGTGACCCCCACCAGACGACAAGATAGCGGCCACAAGATGGCTGCCATTACGTCGTACTGGCTGCCGTAATATCTGTCTTGGCTTTGTTATCGGGAAGGGGGGGGGGAGGTCAACCTTCCGGTGGCTTCCCTGGAGGAAGGCTAAATAGCAATTTTTAATCAAATGACATTTTCTGATGCGAATCGAGGACTGTACGGCGTAAATAAATTTTTTATTTAAATTTTAAAAAAAAAATATTTATAATTTTAAAAATTTTCCTTTTAAAATCGCTTAATAATTACGGGTTTTCAAGATGGCGGTCATAGCGAGATTTGAAATGTTCTATAAACCAATATGGCGGATGTAAAGAAAGGTGAAACGATAAAGTCATACACATCCAAGATGGCGGGCGTAACGAAAAATGCAAAGGGGACGACTTTACTAAAAATGGCGGAAGTTTTTATTACAATTTTATTAATGTTATTTTTATAAATTTATCATATTTCCCGGTTTTCTAGCATAAAAATTACTGATTTTCAAGATGGCGTGTGTAACGACGGGTACACGTGTAACGGGTGTGATGTAATAATTATTTTTATCAGAATTTTATTTGAATTGTAATTAAGAATTTTTTAAATTTTTTGTACATAAATTGTAATTTTATCGAACTGAGGACCGGGATGGACTGTGTAACCAAACATTTTGAATAAGTAATTTTTTTAAATATTTTTGGTAATTTTTTCTGTATTGGTCGAAAATGAAAGAATTTCAAGTTTACAGTCAAAGTCAAAGTCATGATCTCGACGGCTTAGGGTAGCTTGCTTTTCGGAATCTTTAGCCGCTTCTAGGATTTTTGGTTCTTTCAAAGTCAAATATATTTTGAGGCGATTCGAACTTAGAATTTTTTAATTTATGTGAAATACAGATGGGAAATTTTCCTTTAAAATGGGAACTTTTCCCATGAAATAGGGAAATTTTGGGAATTATTTAAGATTTTTTGGTGGACGATTTTTCTCAAAAATGGAAATTTTGACGAATTTTGGCAAATTTTGACTACTATTTTGATAATTGTTGGCCAATTTTTAAGATAAAGTCAAAAGTCAAGTTCAAAGTCATCTAAGATGGCCGTCGTGACGTCAAAACCCAAGATGGCGTTCAGGACCTCCATCATCTCTTGCGGAACCCTGCGCCAGTATCCCCCAAAGTATACTACTTATATTGGATCAGATGGCCCGTCAGCAGAGAAGCCAGTTCATGTAAACACTCATTTTTATTGGATTTAATGTTAATTTCTTGATATTTATTGTATTTCGTAATTTTGTATACTCTTATTTAGGTTTTTATTTTTTTATATTTTTCATTTAACTACTCGTTTGTTTGCTTATTACAGATTACCAATTTTGGTATGTGCTTCCCTGTATTTAGAATGTATTAATATATATTTACTCTATGCCTATCACCACCCAGATAATAATTCATCTGAATGGGGCTGCCCTACTGGACTCTAAAGCAGTGTCAGATTTTACTTTCAATTTTGCAATTATATTTGGGATTTTCAACCTTTACAAGTGGGATAACTAACATACAACTAGTATATTGCAGCTTTTTTGTGAGATTAACTCTTTGGTTTCCTATTTACTATATTTGAATAAATATTGAGGGAGAAAGTAGCTGTCCATTTGGCATAGTCGTCTTCACCCGTTTTTTTCCGTTCTTGACAGGCATATCCAGCTAGTTTGGTGTTAAATTTTAATCATACCTCAAAATTTTCTGTATTCCATAAAGGAATTCGTGATGCAAGCGCTGTACATCCCGTTTACAACCATTTTGATTAATCAACAGCTATTTGACCTCGCCTCTTGCACTGATAGACACATACATGTGAAATGCTTTTGAAACTACATCATCAATATGTGTTTGCCTTACAATAAAAATGGCAACATGAAATATACTTCTCACTTCTCCGTTAAAATTTCTATGTATTTACATAAACATCATTTAACTTATAATAGGGAAGTAAAGTTTTAGGAATATTTTACACTTCACAATATATATCTCAATATATTTATAACATTGCAAGAAATAACGGTAATATATATTTATAAAAATTTTATTTTATAAACACCATACTACCAGATTTTAATGTAGATTTAAAATCTTAAAAAAGTATAATAACATAATCATATGACAGATACGTAATATTCGCTTGTCAACCTCCAAATGTCTAATATATATTTTCTTTTACTCAGAACTAAGGATAGAAAGAAAATTAATTTCGTCTGAATACAAAATTTAAAGTCAGTATATTACTATTTATAATGTGCATAGCATTATTTTATTATATTAATATAAAAAGTTCCATTACTATATTTTATTCAATAAAATAAACTGCATGTTAATTTTCTTCGTTTTAAATATATTTTGTTTAAACATTTTGCATGTCTTTGACATGTCATACGAGAGATAAATTATTTCATCGCCGTGGTAATTCTCATTGATAGGCATAAAGGTTTTTTTTAAGATTACAAGTTGGTTTTGAAGAAAAAAATGTATTCGAGAACCATACAATCCTAAACTATATATATATGTATGTATATGTATAAATAAATAGTGTAGTTCACTTACCTTGTCCATGGCGTACTCATATTTTCATACGCGCGGTGAAATGTTTACTTCTTACTCGAAGTAAAAGAAATTTTATAAATATATGTCGAGGAAAAAAAACTTCACGCCTATTCCATCGTAAATGCAATTACACACGTCTTCATTAATGGTAATTCTTTGGCAATTGTGTGTATTTCATCTTAATATAAAAAAAGTGTGATTTTATACAAACGTTTGTGGCACAATATTTTCTCAACAAAAGATAGTAACACATTTTCAGTATAGTTGAATCTGTTTGATTAAAATTACCAATGAAAATATAAAATTCAATGCATATAATTGGGTTTAAAAGGACCTTCTTCAAGGGATAATTCTCCGACAATTATATTTCTGCTCATGTAAGGACGTAAATTAATTTTTTTGCAAATATTTTTTATAAAATCACACAAAATTTACTGGGTTTTGGTTTATAAAAATGACACCGTAAATTTATAAAACCACCAAACATTTGCATATATGTGTGCTTATTTTATTTTCATAGAGTTTAATATTGCTAATGTGACCTAACTTCGAAAGAAACTTTTCAAATGCGGGTGTTATGACTATTTGAAGCAGTTATACCGAGCACCTTCCCGGAAAAAGAGAACATAAGCATGGTTTATTAGACTACATTTGAGTTTGATCTTAGCTTCATCAATAAAACCTTAAGACCATAACACTTAAAAAATTTTCTCCTTGATATTCCTTTTTTTTTTTTTTTAGATATCTCATATATGAATATATACCTATACACACACAAAATGTGTACTACTACTTCAAATATTTCCGGTTTTATTTTTATAAAATAAAAAGTCAAACGGCAAGTAATTAAAAAATAATATTCATACATCAATTGGTAATCATAATAGAAAATAATTTTTTTAACACCAAAAAAAATAATTCTGCAATGAGATCTTTTGAAAAACTGTACATTCTTCTCTGTTCTTTTGCTTCGAATAATCATAGGGTCCGTGTTGTAGTTTTTTACTGGCGAGTCACAGATGTTCCACAATTGAAGAGCTGCATTATCATTGGCTTAGTTGAGGGCAAAACGTTTGTCACTCGCCAGTCAGAGCCAGTAACGTTAAAAACATGTTGCAGGATAAAGTCTCAAAGAAGTAGCTAGCATTACGTTTCAGATGTTACCCAATAAATCAAAAAATACTATAAAAATGCAGTCTTTAAAATATACTTTTAAAAGTTTTTGAAATACTAAATTTTTGAATATAATCACAATTAGTTTATAGTTTATCATTTTTTTTAAATGAAGTTAATGCACATGTCAATGTGTTTATACAAAAAATTCTCTCTTCAGTGTAACTCGAACATTAAGCCAGAGTTTTAATTATATCTTTAGGTATAATTCCCCAACAAAACTAAAACAACATATTTAAACATGCAAAAATTTTGTTTCCGTTGGATCATAAAATATTGATCCGGGCTCAAACACACATCAGCTTATCTGGCCACGTATTTGCAATCTTCATCGCAGATTTATTAGGTAGCAAATATACTTAAAAGAACATATACGTCTGCTTTACGGTTATTGAACTACAGTGCTCTTGGCACGACACAGACGACCTTGAGCCAGTTTCATTTAAGGAGAAGAAGTGGTTACCCAATAACTACAGACCTGGCGATGATTTCAACCTTTTCAGAAGTGAAATGTATCAGTGACCGACATTTGGCTCTTGTTATTAGTAGTATACATAAAATATGCAAATACTTGCGGTTCAGCTGCGACCTTGGGCTTGGTTTGGAGTCAGATGAGAAGTGCACAATAGAAGATGCGCGACCAGAAGCTCATTGTTCGCACTGCAGCATCTACAAAAGAATATAAACATATATCATAAAGACGTTAGGTAATGTTTTGAAAAATGTAGATATGATAAATATTTTATGTTTTAAAAAATGTGTCAAACCAAACTTGATAATATATTCAAAAAAGAAAAAAGTGGTCTGCAACATTTCTTGAGTATTTAGACAATATGCATACTGCATTATTTATTTAAATACATATGCTAGAAAAATGGTATTAAGATTTTATCTGTAGATTTCTATTAATGGTGTATTTCATTTATTATATGAATATGCTTATGAAATCTGTGTGTTGAATTAGCACAACGGTTAGTTTGATGTTTCTAAAAATATTTTTATTAAAAATGCATAGACACTGGATATGAAAGAAATTATATCCTTTTCAAAAATAAGTATATTTTATTTTGATATTCTTAGATTTTTTATGTGAACTTTGTAAAAAATGTATTAATAAACTAATAAAATTGACAGAGATTCTAAATCTATGTCACATAACTATGTGTTGTTAAACAAGTGCCTTATATACAATAAATGTTCTTAAAGTATATACTGTAATATACGCATGTGCAATATATAAATATTTTGTTAAATAACATTCATTATTTCAAATGTATATTACTAGGACAAATTAAATATATCAGCTTTATGTTCCTTGTGACACATACGAACTCTTTGAATGTCAGCAAAACACATTCTATAAGTTTTAAATAAAGCTTAGTTAATATTTAAAATTTCTTAAAAATTAGGTTTCATCTTTAATGGACCCTGTTCACAGTGGATGCTAAATATATTGATTTCAATGCAATTATGATATCGCTCAGTTACAATATTTCTGAATAAACCCTAAGTGAATAGGGTACACAGTCCAGTTATGTTCTAGTTAGAAAACATTTAGCAAAGGTCTACTTACAGTTAATCTGTGATTGTTGGTTTGAAGGCCCAAGGGATGTACGAGAATGTTCTGTCAGCAAATTTGTCCTGCACAATCTGAAAAACAATAAAAAAACACATCTCATCAAGACGTGACAAAACAGAATGATTTTCAAACTGGTGATATAAATTTTGTCAAATTAAATGAGATATTGGAAAGACTACTTTTATAGACGTACGTACACAAATATAACTTGTTCTTTGTTTACTTCTCGTGAGTTGCCTAGCAAGGATTCCAGTGGTAAGTCCTCTCTGAATAAGAATTTCCTATTACCCAAGTTTATATCCAAATAAATTGTGGCACATTCGTTGCTACAGAATAAATACAAACGTGTTTCAAGTCTATTTTATAACAAAATTATTAACTTTTATTATGTCTATAATAATTATTCCCAATGAAAGAATCAGGGGTTCCAGGAAACAAAATAATACATTCCTAAAAAATGAGTTTAGTTACAGTTTTTTAAAACCATTGTAAAAATTTACAAATTTTTACGCAAATGTAGCATATTTTCTACTGTCTCAACTACTGTTAGAGTATTTGTACACAAATACAAGTTTTTTTACATTCTGTTGCTTAATTAAAATATTTATGTAATATTTATATTTCAGGTGTACGTTAGAAGTGGCTTTGAAATTTATATTAAATTTCCGAAGAATTGGTTAATTTACCACAACTACCAGTTTAATTAATATAACCACAATATACAAATAATTTTCTCAAAATAAAGAACAGTTCAAATAGTAAATTAATTTTCTCAAATAAAAATTTAATTTTTAAATTACCAATGTTACTTAGGTAACTATAATTTTAATTTTAATGAATGATTTATAAACATCAGCGATTAATTCAAATAAAATTGGAGGAAAAAATAAAACAATTTGTTCAGCAAATTTCATATAAACTGTAAGAGTTCAAAAATAAATTAAATTTGCTCTATATACAGGCAGATGCCTAGTAGGCTACAAAGTATTTTTAATATTATAAATTAATTTAAAATTTTTAACTATGTGAAATTATTTTAATATATCCTAATTAAGACAATATTTAAGACAAATCTCAATGTGTTCATGTAAATAATACTAAACTGTTAATCGTCACTAAACATGAAGTATTGATTTTAGAAATTCTTTGGGGAGGTACTTTTCTGCGGAACTGATATCTATAATTTTTTTATTTAACAGTTTAACTTTGACTCGTAATATGACGGCACGAAACCATATTTACAATTTAGGGTTGTATAATTCCGGGCTGGATCCCAGCCCGTGGGTGCAACTCTAAGTTCGCCCTCACGAGTATATCACATTTCGCCAATTGGTTGCAAGTGTCGGTAACTAATTAAATATAGCTGAAAATAATGTGACGATACCTGCAGAGTAGCTGCGAACAGTTGTCTGGAGCCGCAGGAGACGGGAAGAAACTCCTCTTCGCTGAAAGAGGCCGCTGCCACTAGAAGATACGTCACCAGAAGCTTACCATTGCCACCGCAGCATCTGGAATACCATCAAAACCCGTATCCACTAGGATTTTAAAACAATCTGTTTAACATAGGATTTTTTGAACCAGAAAGATGCTCAGATAATTTGACCCTTAGAATAGATTCAGTAGCAAATATAACTTGTTATTTGACTAATGAC
This sequence comes from Bacillus rossius redtenbacheri, assembly GCF_032445375.1. Taxonomy (NCBI): domain Eukaryota; kingdom Metazoa; phylum Arthropoda; class Insecta; order Phasmatodea; family Bacillidae; genus Bacillus; species Bacillus rossius. Next base: position 16,848 of record NW_026962494.1, on the reverse strand, counting down.
TAGAGACTTGCCTAATTCTTATTTTTTGATTACTCTAACATATAAATATTCTGATTGCCTTTAATTTGCTTCTAGTCCTTTGGGAAATGTCTAATAACCCACGAACCATTGATAAAGGTCTTATATATAATAATATGCAATATATTCTGTTGCCAGACTATAAAACGAAATGTTCAAGTTACCCCTTATTACTCGTGACATTACTTTATTTAAATTCTGTGATTCTATGCTAATGTTATCAAAATTTTTCTTATTTTATTTTAGTTATTTATATAAACTATGGGCCGGTACCAAAAATGGCATATTTAAAAAAAAAATTAAGTTTGCAATATTAAATTAATTAGTGTATTTTTTATTTCATTATAGTTTATTGCAATGAATTTATTAGAGCATTTTGGAAGTTGTATCTAGCCCCATAAACAAACGTATGCTAATGATTATTTTTATATAAATTTTTTACATAATGTAGTCTATTTGACAGCGGTATCTTTACTAATGTTTTGGTTTTATATTAAGTTGGGCTTATAATAACTTAACAACAAATTACATTACAAAGGTAAGTATGCAACAATTGTTGTTTAATTTAAAGTATTTTTTTAATAACCCATGTAAAAAATATACAAATTGACCACAACAAGCAATTATTTATTACTAGAATAACAATAATGTATGAATATTATTATTTTTAAATTTTTGTCTTACTTCTGCAATATCATAATTTATTTGTTCTCAAGGACTGTAAATGTATGTTTTGCACTTAATAGTGATTTCAATACCGGAGAGTAATGAAGACATCATAACAAAACAATCTGTCAAACGATTGCAATATATGCAGTTATAATTAGAAAAAATTAATATAATTAGGTAATTATGTTGGTGAATATAAGGATGTACTTACATATAAACACTATATACATTCAATGCAACATGAAAAGATATTCTGTTTTTAAAGAGAATAGTATGCCCTTTTGTTTTCCAAAATAATTCTTGAGATATGCAATAATATTTTCTTGTTTATAAAATTTCAGACAATACTTTTAAATTAATAAACATATGTAGATGTTAAAAACAATTAAATTTGCATGTAGTTATATATATATATAGCCATATTGATTATAAAATCTTAAAGGTCTAACTACAAACATTTTAAATATTAAAGGATTATAAAGCTTTGCAATAAAATATGATAACTAACCATTATATAAAACAAATAATACAAATACATTATTTTAAAAAAAATATTTTAAAACTATAATTTGTTTGCATTCTGTAAAAAAAAAAGTGCTTGCATGTTACTTCCTGACGAATCATAGTAAAATTATACCGAATTTTTTTTTCAAAGTTATACCTAAACAATAAACCATAATCGTATATCTTTAAAAAAAAGTAATGTGATCAACCAGTAACATTCATAACATAAATCTTAGGGACATAACCAAAAAAAATTCTTGAAAGGTTGGTTTAACTTTTTTGGTTCATTTCATGCAAATGAGAAGATTTTTTTTATTCCTGAAGTTTTGAATGACATAACATTGATAAATTTTTTAATAACACTACCTGTATATAAGAGGTAAGCAACTATTAACATCTTCAGTGCATTACCATTAATAGGGATAAGTTTGAAATAAATCTGTTGCTAAACGTTCTTTAGTTTTTCTAAAGAAGATTATGTGTTTTTGAAAATTTTCACTAAAGACAGAAAAATAATTGTCTAAATTGCAACGTTGACTTCGTTGTGTCAAAAAATTTAATAATGGCCCCCGCGGTTGTCAGCCCATCGCTGCAAAGTTCCTACAGCACGTGAGTATCAGCCAGTTTTGAACAACGGTCAGAAGTAACATGTATCTAGTTTGTCAGAAATGTGGCAGTACCTGTATTGGAGCTGCGAGCGTAGTTTTGGAGCCCAGGCGACGCGACGTGAAGAAAGGTGTCCAGTCACACGCTAGGAGAGATGAGCTAACAAAGGCCGCGCCATCTGAAAAACGCTCACAAACACACATAATACTGACGTGAAGTAACATCATTACTTTCTCAATAAGTGACGGGAAGTTTTTTTTTGGTTTTACTTATCCATTATATATATATAATTTATACATACATCCTAGATATACATACTCTGCAAATATAATTTATTCATTAGTCACTAATTAGTAAAACACTTTAATATTTGTCATGTCTGTGATACTTTATATGACAGCCAAGCCTTTGATGAATCATGAAGTTAAACGAATAATAAATTTATTTTTTAACTCGACGATCCTCCAGATATTTTTTATCTCTGGAATTGAAATAGCGTGAAAGAATCAGATCTACGTTTGGGCCATTCTTTTCTCATCGACTCAAATAACGTTAATGTGCGTGGAGAATTTTTTTTTCTAATTTAGTAACAATTGTTACAAAACTAAAGAATTAAAATTTATTTATCCTGGCATTCGAAGAAAAGACCGATATTTTAATTTAATGTGAATAGTTTATATAAGCCCTATTGTATTAACTCAAACACCAGAAAAATAAACGAAAAGTTGTTTTTAAAATCAATTATTTGGCAAATCTTAGGAACAAATTTCAAACTTCTGTACTATACACATTAGTGAGAAATTCAAGAATAATTAGCAAAAATGGATATATGCATAACCTTTCTTAAATTATATTATTTGGAGGTGAAAAAAAGTTTTTGCGATTTTAAGTGACATCTAGGATAGAATTCACAGTCCTTTAGATTTTCGGTTAATTGAGAGACATCTTAAATGGGATGCCTATGATTCTCCTTTTGATGATTGAGTTTTCTCATTTACTCAAATTTAATGACTGTATATTAGGGCCAATCAGTGAATCATATTAAATATATATTTTGTTTTAGTTTATTTTATTGAGAAAAGAATATGAGTATTTTTCAGGTTTTTAGATTTTCTATAAATTTACACTATTTTTAATAATATTAAATATGTAAATAATATGTTTTAATTTGAGTGTAAACTACTGCTAATTTGAGGGATGAATTGGAACTCATTTTTCTCATTGCATGCTATAAAATTGAATTTTACATGTTTTAAAACCCTCAATGCACATTTTAAGGTAATTTAAGTCCTAAATATGTTCTTTTTAGGTTTCTGTCTACATCTATTATTAATGTTTAACAAAGTTCTAGTTACAAAATTATAAACCTGTGGTTTTTCTTGGCCTTCAAAGCATTAAATTTATTTTCAGTGTTGATATAAATTTATAATTATGACCTTTGCATTTAATTTACATGGTAAACAACAAATCAACTGTTTTTTTTTTCATTGGAAATAGGCTTTGTACAAAATATAATACCTACTTTTTTTCGAATTAATGGACTATTTTTATGTATCTATAACGTCGCGAAATTTACCACTCTTTAGTTTAAAAAAAATATATATGTTTTTTTTACTTACCTTGTCCAGGATGTTCTCGTAGTTTTCAATGCAAAACCCAATTTTTTTTCTTCCTGTATTTATTGTGGTTTAACGGAACGGAAAATACTAAGTATCGCTGATCTCTTACTTTGCTTTTTGTAATTAGGCCATATTTTTACTCATACCCTAGTAGTATTCGGGAGGATATGGCAATCCAAGGCACAGACACGCGAAAACTACATTGAGGCAGCAAGAAAACAAATAAAACACTTTCTTCAATTGTAATTATAGTGACGATTTGTATTCCATTTCTGAAAAAAAAAATTATGTATAATCGTACACAACGATATGTAGTTGCAAAGTTTTAACAAATGTTAGAATATTTTTAGTTTTACACTTTGTCATATGTTTTATTTCTGCACTTATGTAAAATACCATTATGTGGTTAATATTTTCTAGCTCTTTGCTTTTTTTTTTCAGTATCTAAATTTAAGCTATGAGTGTGTCAATGTGCCATAAGTTAACCGTTACTTTAACATTCAATAAATATGCACACACTATAAAAGTGAAAACAATTCACTGCTTACGAATTTGTTTAGTGTTATTGTTTGATGTAAGGTGTAATTAATGTTTACTTTTTGAATAATCTTTTACGTTTGAGTTTCGTAATATTTCCATTTACAGAGTAAGCATACGTAAATTTTGTGAGTTTTGGTCAACAAGCAGGTATATAATTGTAGATGAAAATTTTTCAAAACACTTATGAAAAAATAAAATGCCCTTTAACAATGAATAAATGTGTTTATGCAACTACAGTGCAATAATGAAATAAATAGCACATAACTAATTTACACTTTCTTTATGTTTTTTTTTCACACATACATCATAATTAGTGATTTTGAACATTGTTTATTGTAACTATAGTTGTACATTGTTTTAATTTCACCAAGGCCTGTATATAAATGATTAATAGCAACTTTTTGTGTTAAATCGCATAAACTTACATTGAACTTGTTTTTTAAAACTATATTATAAACATGTAAAGTTTCTAAAAAATGTAATGTGACATTACAATTCAATTTTTTCCAGTGTTGATTTTGTCACATTCGTTTTTGTTTCTGAATGCAATTTTTAAAATGCTTGCTTCACGGCAATTCATAGCAGCCATACAGGCTGCCTACCGTGCAGGAAAACATACTCATTTATTCTCGGATCTTAGATTAGTTAATAAAAACTTAAATCTGTGTTAAAATATATTGTGCTTAAACATTGTCCATTATTATTTTATACTTTCATTTAAACACAGTTAATGCACACAAAACTGCATAGCCTTCATTTAGTGTGCTTAACTCATTTATTATGTATTTAAAAGTGTGTGCGGGTTCTGTGCTGAAAACGTGAAAATCACTTATCGTGAAAAACTTGAAACCAGAATCGCCAAATCAAAATAAAAGAAAAAACTTAAATAGGTTTAAAAGCACGACTAGAATGTATTGGATACTCATTAAACTGGATTCCAGGTAGCCGAGGAGCCTGTCTCCACCATCTTGGATAGTAAAGCCACGGCGGCCATGAAGGTCAAGTTCAAATTCAAGGTCGTCCAAGATGGCCGCCATGATTTCACCATCCAAGATGGCGGAAACCGTCTCCTCGGCTCCTCACCTGGAACCCAGTATCAGAAGCCCCCAGTATAATTGCTAACATGTTTAATATTTATTGGTATTGTTTGGAAGAAACATATGCGACGTGGTGAAGTTTTTTCCCGGCGAAATCACGCACGATGTACAACTAAGTAACAACGTTCTCGTAGCATTTCGGTCAGTCAAGCTCGGTACGGTCAAAGCCAGTATTGTGGAATGTATTTTGCCGACAGAGCTGTGTTTCAAGGCCGTAGAAAGAAATGAGTTTCGGAAAGTTGACCGAACAATTGAACAAATATTTGTTTATCTTATATTTTTGTTATTTAAGTAATACAATTGAATTACAAAAGTTTTATTTTAAAGTACCTTCAGATTTAGGCAAATGTCTACAAACACAGCAATCTGTTCGTGTAAAAAAAATAGTTCAGTATACTGCAATATTAAGTAAGTACATATTTACAATTAAAAATTGAATAAAATTTTAAAAATTCCTTTTAAGGAAGTTTATGTATAAGTGAATAATTTTACCATGGTTCGTAAAGATATTGATTCCAGAGTCCTTAGCGCTATAGCATTTCGGACTTGACTTAAGCCCGCCGGCTCACCTCTGGCTACGACCCTGCCAAGTCTATTAGGAATTCGCAAACAGGCAATAACTTGGAGCAAGCTGAAAAAGTAGCAATACTTGCGGTTTCGATGGGAACGTAGATTTGATGACCCTCGAGTTGTCAGGTTAGTTCTCCAGCTCATCTAGAAAAATATTAAAGACAAGTTTTATTTCAGATTTTTTTAAAATTATTATATGATTACCTATAAAAAACTAAAAAAAAATATAAGTTTCTGTTACACAAAAGGATAGACTCATCAGTCGTCTAAATAATGAAGGGGGGGGGGAGGGGTTTGTCTGTAAAGTCGGTTTACGGACGATAATTTTACGTGATAACGTCATAAGAAAACATTGATGAAAAATTGGATACTTTTTTAATTTTGAAATATTATTTACAGTGTTTGCAAATTTAATTTAAATAATTTGTTAAAATATAATCACGAACAATTAGTTAAAAAGCCCGCCATAACCTGTTTGATATTTTAGAATATTTTCTCGCACGGTTGTTGGCCGGGTCTTGCACGCTCGGCTCAGACGGAACGTGACAATTTTTCGTTTTTTCGTGCGTGCAGCCGGCGTTCATCGATTTATAAGACGTTATCAAGTTTAAAATTGATAAAATTTCTCTTTTTCATATATACTGACTTGTGACACACCTTAACACGAATGCCTGTGAGTCGATAGTTCGTTTTCAGATGATTTATCACTGTCTTTGGGTTCTCCAGATAAACAATGGCCCAGGTGGTTTTAAACTATAAAATCCATAATAGGCCAGTCAACAAGAGGAAAAGTAAGCACTTATTACCAGCAGACCTGAAAATTTGATATAAGGGTTAATTCGATGACGCTGAATCAAATGGTGCTATTTTTTTTTTTTGCAATAGGGTGTGAAGGTTTTGGAGAAATGGGGTAAAAATTGGTTTGACTCAGTTTTTCTCAGAATCTAGACGTTTAATCTAAAAAAGTTTCAAACAAACGTCGTGGAGGATTAAAAATACATTAAAAAGGTTCTCAGGTTCATCTTCGTATTTGCAAACATGAGCGAGATGTATTGGAAAGAAAGTAGTAAAGTGTATTTGTAAAAGTGGGGCTAGTGTGCGTGCGAGCGTAGGGGAAGGCGGGGCAAGATGGGGATATGGGGTAAGACGGGGTAGTGGCACTTCCAAACCTGCCAGCTGTTGCAATCTAGCGGTGACAGTTGGAACTAAATCAAAGTAATCGTAGAGAGCAATACCAGCGTTGGAGCCATTTTCTCTTCAGTTGTTCATGACACACATACAAGTTTGCATTATTCGCCGACGTTGATGTAATTTTCAGCATTTTACTATCATCCAACGGTAAGTTGCTTTAATATATCTAAATAAAATTTATCATACCATCAATAGTGCTCCTTTTATGGATTTAAATGCAGTATTTACTATAATTTTATCGTTCGTTGGTACTAATCTAAGTCGGTATAACCTATAAGGCGTGGTTTGGGGCAAGACGGGGACGAATGCCCGGGGTAAGATGGGGAGGTACCCCGTCTTACCCCAGTATTGACCTACATAAATAAAAAATTAATCCTGAAGATAAATTGTGTTTGTGAACATTGCGCGTGACACTAAATGGATCACTCTTGTAAATGAAACTTTATTAATATGAAAATGAGGGTTTTTATTACAAACTGTGGTTCTTTTATAATGTTTAGGTATATTTGAAATTTTAATTGTTCATTGGTTTCTAAATTTATAATTTTAAAATCCATGCAAGCATTTTTTTTATGTTTTTAGTCTTCCGACAATTTATGTAATTACATATCGTAACTGATTATTGTGTTTTAAATTTAATTATTACATGTAAATCATCCAAAATTCAAAAGTAGATTAATAAGAAATGTATCTCTTTAAATGTTCATAGTTCTGTTTATAAACTCGGAATTTCCCAGTGAATTGAATGTATTTATTTTTATTTTCCAGAAATGGTTCGCTGTTATAAACGGACCAGTAACAGAGGAGCTTGGTCAGATGATTCTATGATGAAAGCAGTGAATGAAGTTCTGAGCGGAAGAATGGGTTACTACAAGGCTGCTTCAATATTCGATGTTCCACAAACCACACTGGAACGTAAGGTACGAAAACATCGAACAGAAAATGAGCAGAATGAGATGACAGATGTGGAAAGCGTGAGAGAAAAGTTAGGTCCCATGACCACCGTATTTACCATGGACGAAGAAAAGGAGCTGGCAGCTTATGTAAAGCACATGGAAAGTCGGCTATTTGGTCTCAGAACAAATGATTTGAAAAAATTGGCTTTTCAGCTAGCTGAAAAAAATAATAAGAAACATAATTTTAATAAAGAAAAGCAGGAAGCAGGTGCAGATTGGCTGGCCGGTTTTTTGAGAAGGAATCCTGATCTGTCGATTCGGAAGCCCGAGCCTACATCGATAGCTCGTGCTACAGCATTCAACAAAGAAAATATTTCGCAGTTTTATAAGTTGCTGGGAGAACTTTATGACAGCTACAGCTTTACACCAGACCGAATTTACAATTGTGACGAGACTGGAATTTCAGCTGTTCCCAAATCGACATCTAAAATTATTGCTACTAGAGGAAAAAAGCAGGTTGGAGCATTGACTTCAGCTGACAGAGGGAAAACAGGTTCTGTTGAATTATGCATGAATGCTGCCGGCACATTTATGCCACCCATGCTGGTGTACCCAAGGCAAAGGATGAAGTCCGAACTGCTAAACGGTTGCTCTCCTGGAATGTGGGCGCAGTGCCACATTTCTGGCTGGATGCAGAAAGATATATTTTTAAAAGTTGGTTTGAGAGTTTTGTGCAGTTTTCAGGTGCATCAAAGGAACGTCCAGTTCTCCTCCTGCTAGATGGGCATTCAACTCATGTTCAAAACTTAAACATTCTCGATAAAGCCAGAGAATGTGGGGTAGTTATAATGTGTTTTCCACCTCACTGCACCCACAGACTACAACCCCTTGATGTTGGAGTTATGAAACCTCTTAGCACATATTATGACCAAGAGACAACAAACTGGTTAAGATCGCACCCAGGAAAGGCGGTCACTATGTTTCAGATTGCTGAGATTCTAGGAAAAGCCTTCATTAGAGCTGCAACAATGAGCAATGCCATAAACAGCTTCAAGGCGACAGGAATTTATCCTTTTGATTCAGATATTTTTCCTGACTCAGCTTTTCATGCATCAAACACTACTGACCACACCTATCCTACTGTCAGTAATGAATGTGCACTCAGCGAGGCAACAACAGCTGACCCTGGTACGTCTCAAGTCAACAACGAACCTGGATGTTCACATCATCTTGTGCCTTCGAGCCACCAAGACGACTCCATCCTCAGTGACTCAGGGAAGATGAGTGTTTTCACCACTTCTCCAGATCGAATATTGCCCATTCCTCATGTAGGAAAAAGAAACGTTAGGAAGGTAGCATGTCGAAAAGGCAAAACAGCGATAATTACAAGTTCTCCTTATAAAAGAGAACTCGAAGACAAACTTTCAGGGAAGGGCAAACTGCAAAATGAGACAGTACAGAAGAAAACACTATCTGACAAAAAACTGAAGAAAAATTTGCCAAAAAAGTGTAAGGGGATTAAGGCCAAGAGAAGAGCAGGAAAAATAAAATCTAAAAATGTTTCATCGGAAAAGGATGTGGATAGCTCAGACAGTGAAGGAAATTGTGATACAGAATGTTTGTACTGCGGCTACTTTTATACTCAGTCTAATGAAGGATGGGTGTCATGTAGACACTGCTACAGATGGGCACACTGCTCATGTGCCGGAGAGGAAGATGAAGATGATGAAGTCAGTTTTGTCTGTGAACATTGTAAGCAAAACTAAATGGTTCACTTTAGTAAAATCTAAACTTTATTAGCAAGAAAATGAAAATCTTTCTTATAAGCGTGTGTTTAATGGCAATGGTTTGTTTCAAAACATTATTGCTTTAAGGTTTAAAACTTAATAGGTACTTTTAAAGTTCTTGTGAGCGATAATACCTAATGTTTTTATGTAATTATGTATAATAACTCATTATTATGTTGAAACTTTAATTATTACATGTAAACCTTTCACATTTAAAACTTTTTACTCATACCCCATCTTACCCCAACAACCACCCCATCTTACCCCGGGGGTCGGGGTAAGATGGGGCATTTGCCACTCTCTGAGAAAACGAAATTTTTTCGTTAATGTAAAAAGTTATAAGCATTTTGACCAATGTGTTTGAAAGAAAACAAGACAATGTTAACATGTATACATAATAAAACATATTCTGCTAAATAATTTATTAAATATATTACGAAATCCCTTAACCACCCCATCTTGCCCCGCCTTCCCCTACGTGTGAACTAAACACAAACTAAGGGTCTTCGGCTATTCTCGGGCCTCTCCGTTATGACTAGCCAGTGCGAGTGAGAGACGAAACCATTTGTTCTCTCTTTCTATTTTCTCTCGCGCTAGCGAGTATTTTTCGTCTTTGGCCGTTTTTAACAAAGTATTTACTAGCATAGGCTAATCCTTTTAAAAACGAGCATATATGTTATTTTTTTTCTTTAAATAACTCATAAATAAAAAATGAAATAACATGTTTTTATAAATTACGAGAAAATAATATTGCTGCAAATTATACTTAATTCCATAGTCAATGGATATCAGAGAACATAGAGAACATAGATAAAAAATTTATAGAATGAATTTGTTTTGTTTTAAGACTGAAGCAAAAAATTTTGCACTTATGTTAAAACCATTAAATAGGTTATCGTGCACAGTTGAACAATAGAATTGCTGATAAGACTATAAAACTTAACCTCAAATCATGTGTGACTGTATTGGCAACTATTTTCTCCTAGATTTTGATAAAACATATGTTAGTTACATTGTATACCATCAAAAATGGTCTTCCATTTGCTTGCCTGTACCTACGATAACTATAACTTATTTTTCTGAGCACCTTGATTTAACACTAGCACATATTTCGTGCTATTTTTTCTGATGATATTTTCCCCAGTAGTTTGGAAATAAATTAATAACATTACACTCTATGTAAAAAGCGACAAAAAATAATTTCTAACTATCGGCCAATGCGATTGTTTTGATAGTTTTAATTATTTGGAATAAATCATGCACAGACATTTATGATTTTATTTTAAAAAGTTATTTCGTCTTCTCATCATGGTTTTCTTAAATCGATTCCTTTTTAACAACAGATAACAAGTGTGATGAACAAGGTGGTATAAAATTCTGAAAAAATAATCCGATTTCAGCAAAGCCAATATATATTTTATAACATTTAGGAAAGTTCATAATTTTGGTCTTAAAATAATAATGTAAATTTGTTTTCCAAATATCTACAAGACAGTTGTATCAGAGTCAAAATTTCTAATTCCTTATCTGGTGTATCCTAAGGAGGTAATTTTTCGTATTACTATTTAATGTCCTTGTTAACAATAAAACCAATTTTATCACTTGCTATCTATATACATTGTAAAGACGACTTAAAAATTATACATTGAAAAATGAAATATGAATTACTTTCTTTGGTTTAAAAAGGACATATACTTTCTAATAACTTTATAACAGAAACTTTTTAATCCTACGTAATAACATAACTCTGTGTATAACATTTACAATATAAATCGACTTAATTTTTTCAACTAATCACGTAAATACACAATCAATTTTGAGAATTTCCTATAGAAGGATCTCGGTGTGTTTTTAAAGAGAAATTATATTTTATTTACCATATCCATACTTTAAAAAGTAATTTGTTGTATATCATAGATTTAATTGTGTTTGCAAAAAAATTTTTAATCAATTTGTATTCTCTAGTTTGTTTCTATAGGCATGGCCACTGGAACATAAGTCAAAAAATCGTCATTTTGAGTTGTCATGACGGTAATGATAAGGTAAACGTCAGATTTCGGTTGGTATTTTGGGCCCATGTCAAACCTATAATAAAGAGCGGGACAAAGAAACCAAATATATGCCCGAAGTCAAATATCCTAACATTTGGAAGTTATAAAATGCATATGTCGAGATAAGCTCTCAGTACCTTCATGATGTAACACAAGACATAGTATGTAGCTTTAAGTCTTAAGTACCACACATAATCAGTATGCATCTATATACGTTGCAGAAATTGTTTTAACGTAAGAAGATTGCTATTGTTTCACCAATGGGCGGGAATGTATGTTTTAATTTTTTCAGTAATATTAAATACTGCAAACATTATTATTTATAAGAATTCACATTCAAAACATTGTTTCCAACAGCAACTGTTGACTTTTAAAATGATTTTATTCAATCCGATTGCTTGTAGAAAACAAAGGCTAATAATTACAAGTATTTACTTATTAAATTGGGTTTATGAAACTCAAATGACTATTCACTTGTAGTAAAACCTGAGCATGTTGTAATATATAAAATAATGCCATTGTAGACAATAAATATTTCGTTTATTATATTTGATTGTAAATCGATGTAATGTCAAAATCATTGATATCACCTGATTAACAAAAAAAAGTGTATGATAGGAACCGTAGTAAAATAAAAGTAACAAAACCCCACACAAAGCCTGAAAACTCTTTCATCAGATTATATTGATTACGATAATGATAATAATCGACGTAAATATAATGCCACAGGATCATACAGTGATAGCAGCGTTGAGTTAATAATATGCAAGAGACGAAAATAACCTGCTGTTACTAAGGAAGATTAAAGCATCATTAAAAACGTAGATTGCAAGTGAATAAAAATACTAGCATAAGATTATTCGAGTCTACTACAAGAACCCCACATCCAATTAATGGGGACAAGACAGAGTTGGGAATTTGTCTACGATCAATGGAAAAACTAACATGAACATGGCGAAGAGTCAAAACACAAGAAAATATTCTTTTAAATACTGGACTATCCTATATTAAGGTTAGAGGGAAAGAAACACATGCAATGTTAATGAAGCCACATAGAAAAAAATGTAAGAACCTTTCTCTCGGTTTCTGGAAAACGATATTGAGGAAAATATATTTACAGAATACTGAGGCCTTTGCACCCATGATTAGAGGGTGAATTCATTGCAAAATATGTCACCAGTAAAAATGTAAAATATGAGTGACCTAAGAAGGACAACAACAGTTCAAAACAAAAGAAAATAACCCATAAATAATAATTTAAAATCAACGGTGACAATAAGTCAGTTTGTAAACAGATTTTCTCAGCGCATTGGATAAAGAGGTAAAAACATTGTAGGCTCCTTGGTGTATGTACCTGTTAAATACTTAAAGAATCAAGTTAAATGTTTTGACAGTTTGAGTGGTTATGTGAAGTTACGGGATGAAAAATCAACATGTTTAAATGGTGTAATTAACGTATGTGAATTTTTGCAGCAGGATTTGGTCTACAAAAGACTTTTGTGGAATTTTTATTACAATTTAAGAAAATAACATGTTTTTTAAATGATTGGAAGTGATGAAAATAATTTAAAGGATAAACGTATAACCGATGCACCAAAAAGTGTGTGATGACATATATCACTCAAAAGGATTCGTTTGTTTTGACGTTAACATTTGGAATTTACACTATCTAACAAACTTTGTATTGTATCACCTTAAAAAGTAATAATCCAACATAAGTCCTTTAAAGGTTTATTTTATACTCTTAAACTATACAATATTTAATAAGACACTGTAGTTTTGAACATCATTACAATTTAATAATCAAAATGACTTGAAAATTTAAAAGAAATATTTTTACAATTACCGTTTGAATATGATGTAAACAAAAAATCTATTTCTAAGTATTATTAATAAATTGGATACATTCCTTTAAATTCTAGCAATCAGTAATAAATTAAGAGTATATTAAGTACCCTGCTACATAAACGTATAGCTAACTTGTTTTTTTTTTAATTTAAGTCCTTTCTTAGTTTCACATGAAGTTACAATAAATCAAAACTAATAAAAACATAGATTGTGTACAACCAAACCATTTTCATATAAATAATAAAAAGGGCGATGTTGAATCCGTTGGGTCATAGCTTTTTGGGCTGGACTCAAAACAGTGTGCTCACCTCTAGCTACAACCCTGCCAAGTCTTTACAGAACTCACCAAATGTTTCAAATTGTCAGTTAAACATGAATCTAGCTTTAAAGAAATGTAATCATACTTGCGGTCGAGCTGCGAACATTGGTTTTGAGGCCCAGGAGACGGGAAGACAGTTATTTCAGCTTATTATCACCGCACCATATGTAAATTGATTAAAAATAACACTTCCCCTTAAGCCCTAAAATTAAAGAGTTATTTTTAATTGCATATATAATTTTTATTATATTTAAAAAATCTCTGCTTCAATGATCCTTAAGTTTCACTGTATTTTATTTTACAAACGGAACTTATTTAATCATGTAAAATTACAGATATTTGTAAATATGTAATTTTACATAAAATAGCACTGTTTTCATTATATTTATACACGCAAATATACTGGGTTAAAATTCGTTCTCGGGCATTTATACTTGTGTTGTGCCAGTAGAAACATTAAAGTTATTACATACTTGATAGTTCTAATAAAGCATTATTGGCTACAGAACAGGCAAACCAAAATAAACAGTTTTAATAAAGGATACTTAAATTTTTTGTCAGAACCATACATGTACCAGTGGTAAGATCATACTTAAAAAAAATTAAACAAAACAATATTTATCTGGCCAAGTAGAGATAATACTTCAAAATAATAAAACCATTATTTTTAAAGTTGATTACTGTAAAATTCCGACTGCTGTATTTTAGCAGCAGTGGCTAAGTGATAGCAAGTGACTTTTTAACGATTGTACATTGATTTATTTTATTGTTTTCAAATCATTATTTTGAACAAAATCATCGGCTGATTGTGGCTTCTTTTCGGTGTTTTTGGTTTGTGCATTGATCTTTCTTTGTCCGTCCTTCGGGTTTTATATATTACATACAGTGCAAACTAGCAATTATATATGTTAAAATTTTTTTTATATCAATCTTCCCCGTTGCAGTTTATTTCAAGGAAATTATTTTTATTTGGTTCCGCCACCTACGCGATAGGCAGCTGATCAAACGCATTCAAATTGCATAACCATAAGGCGTTTTCCATTTTCACTAAAGTTTTATGTGCTTATTAAAAAAGTCTTTAGGCCTATGTTCTAGTATAAAGTCAGTTTTTTTTTAATTTTTACATATTAATAAATTATCTGACTATCAAATATTCATTACAAAATAGTCCAGTTTTAAAAGAAATCAGTAATTTAACTTGATTTATACCCTATTAACATTTATGGTTATTAAGCCACATGAAAATTTTCAATCGGTTATTTTGTTCATAGACTATTTCAATATGTAATCAATAATTTTTATTCATTTCTGAAAAACAATTTTGTTGCCTTTGGGAGGATATTTTCAAGCCATAAAAGAACATGTTGAATATTGTTAATTTAAATGTACCAGCTATATTTTAATACTAATAAAAATTCTACATTAGGGTGATTTTAAATATTTTACAGCCAATTAATTTAATTATATATTTTATAATAATCTGAAATGTGATAAAAATAAAATGGGCATTGCATTGGCAATATCTAGTCATTTTATTACAATTTTCCGTTTCATATATTCATAATTATATTAACATTTTGATAGTTTAACCTAATTATGCAAACGTATCACTACAAAATGTTTCTGTGTGGTATTTTTCTTTTTTAAATACGGAGATATTTAATAACCATACAATTGTTCACGGGTAGGAATGAATACGTGCATACTTTCTTATGCAGTTGGTTCTTTAAAGTAAAATCACTTAACTTACAAGAGTACCATAGTTGCTTTATTTACGTTATGGTAAGTACGCTATCGCAATTTACATACGTGCTACAAAATCATAAAAATATAAAGATAAATAAATTTTACATTTTTTTTAATAATTTAATTAATTAATGTACTGCAATAAATTTTTATAGTCAAATGTTAATTGCAATATCGTAACTTATTTAGTAAGTTACATATATATTCGGTATCACATAGTTTTTGACCCGAAAACGTCTAATAAATCGATGAACGCCGGCTGCACGCACTAAAAATTGTCCCGTTATGCACATTGTCCCGTTGCGCGCATTGTTCCGTTACGCTCATTGTACGCTTGCGCTGTATCTATCTCTCTTCCACTCGATTGGAACAACTATCGATTTGACTTTTTCGAGGCACATTAAACTTGAAACACTCCCATTCGTTTCCTACTTTTCCTATCATCGTCCTATCCTTAACAGAATAACACGGATTGGAAGAAGTTAAATAGCAACCATGAATAAAAGTTATAGTTAAAACAATCTCTTCGTTAAAGTAATAAACATATTTGAATTAATGAGTGCAAATAAAAGTAAATTTATCAATTAAATTGTTGATTTCATTTCACTCCTTTCTATCCATACATAATAGTGATAATTCAATAAAAATGATTAAATTTTATTCATTAAAGTATGCAATCATTTCATCAATGTTTTGTTATGACGTTACGTTTAACTATCGTCCGTAAACCTACTTTACAGACAACCAATTTTTTATTTGAGCCGAACAGAGTTTTGGCAAATTGATGGAGGTTTGCCTCTTTTCTTCAAGAGTCTACGTTTTAAGTAAGTGTCGACCACCCGTAAGCTTTCACCTGTGAGAAATTCGAAGCTAAGCAGCGGTACTCGCCCTATTTAACCAGTACTGAGGGGTTGAACTACGCTTTTAGCAATGTCGTCTTTAAAGGGCATTCATCCGGTTTGTACTTAAAGAAGTTGTCAAAGTAGAACTTATATTCCACACTTATTTAAAAAGAAACTCCCCAATTATATCTCACGATCTCAATATGAACATATTCACGAAACTGTTTAAAAGACTTAGAAATGAACCATGTCTAGACTTTCTAGTGAAGGATAGGTTTAATTGTTTGAAAATAAAAACGGGTGTTTGTAATTATACTTTTTCGAAAATTGTTTTAATCGTAGGATTACCATTTAGCTGATAAACATGAAGCTAAAATTTAATATTGCTATGGTATTTATGTAGTTTACTACCTCTTTTAATTTTCATATTTTTTAAATCGTATAAATCATCAATATCATGATGTTCCTGGTTACTATGTACAAATTATTTGCCTGTAGTTTCGGTAGGCTTAATTCGAAGTTAATGTATATCAATGACAAACTCA
>NW_026962493.1:0-44635 GCF_032445375.1 Bacillus rossius redtenbacheri | reverse complement strand
GATTTTAATTTATTCTGTTATATTTTTATAATTTTTATCTTTAAAATTTATTAAATTAGTTTAGATATTGTGTACTTTTATAAATTAAATTCCCTACCATACACCATGAAACATGAAGGTAATAAAAACAAAAACGAAGGAATGTTTCAGTGTGATTCAAATAGCCTCACCAAAAAGAATTCAAATACCCCCACGTGAAAAAAAGTTCTAAACTTTTAATAGTTTGCAAGGAACAGTAATATATGTTGGTAAGTTCAGGACAATTTTATATGTTTAATTTAGAATAAACATAATTGTTATTTACTGGAACATGTTTAAAACCTTGAAATATCTTAACTCAAAATTCCCAAGCTAATTTTAATATAATCTTAAGAAAATACAAAATTATATTTAGAATTTACTAACTTATATTTAAAAAAACAGTTTAAAGAAGGATATACGAATATTAATACTTTCTGTTCTATAAGTACAGTGACTTAAAGATAGTTCACAATTAAGTTGCAACTATTAGGATCTTTCTCTTGAAATGATCACAAAAGTTTTCTTAAAGGTAATAATATCTTCATATTTACAATTAATTATTAAACATTACTCTTTGCCAGAGTGGTAAAGTATTCGTCACTTAAATCACGAAACAGTAATGTTTTGATTTATTGGTACCTGCCCCGCCTCGAGTTAATTTTTTGCTTATGTAATTTTTTTTTATTTAGGTTCTATGTAAGTCTCATATTCTATGCGCTTGCGTATTTTTTGGGTTGAATTTTAATTTCAATTTTTTTAAAAGGATCTGTATTTGCAAGTTTATATATTTTTTAATTTGCTTATATTTATTGGAGGTGGTCCAGTTTATGTGTAAATTTGTAAACTTTAAACTATATGTATTATCTTAGTTTTTTATTTTACGTTCTCAATCGTACCAGGGAAGTACCATAATTGAGTAGGCATATGGATGTGGAGCCTACCATAACGTATCGACCTTTGTGCTCCAACTATGGAACTAATGCAATTATTTCGGCGTTTTTTGTCGGCGCGCGCGGCGCACGACCGCATGCGCGAAGAGCCGAGGTGCACCACCCCCCAACAGTTGCTGCTACCACCTTGTATGGACTACACGTGTGGCTTAGCGAGCTGCCAGGTGGATGAATGTGGACTAAGACGGCCCGACTAGCTGCGAGATTTGGCTACAACCCGGCCTCCAGATCGTGTCGCGTCTCCCTAGAGCCACAGACTACCAAGTACGGCCATAGGTAACTTATTTCTTACAGCTTACGCAAGTCTGTGACCGTGCCTGGTATTTGTGCGCAGGGTACGATTTTTAGACAGAAAATAACGTAGGCATAACTATAACCTTAATTTTGGTTCACTGAATATACAATCTCTGTGGGCGTCTTTGTAACCAATTGCTAGCAGTGAGTGCCTTAATTTGCATTTCGATAAAGAACAGTACTGTCGCGCTACTGACCACCCAAAATTCAAGCTATCCACCTTCGATGGCTAATCGTCGTGGGCTGTCTAGAGGTGACAGATTGAGGCAGCTGCTGAAGAGAATGGCTGAGGCGAGGAAGAGAATGCAACAGCACTAATTCTGGCCATGCGAGGATCTCTGCTCTAACTTCTTCAGACCATACTAGTTCCGGAGAAGAAGGACTTTGCTGTACCAGTAGAAAATCTTGAGCTGAGGTATGGCGATCGACACATGGGCGAGGTTTATATAACAGTCCTCAAGACACATCACTAGTGATCCCCTAAAACATTCCCGGAATTGCAAGCTCACATAGATTGACTCATGCGCCTCGCCTACCGACAGCAGATATCCACCAGTGCATTTGTATATGGACTCAGAGATGTAGATATTAAGCAGTCTGTTTGTTTGGCCTGGCACAAGAAGAGCTGCGATGCCTTGGTACATGCCTTGGAAATATAAATAGCATGCAGTGTTTCAAGAGACACCAGCACCAAGACAACGAGATCTGGACTGGAGCCCTACAATGGAGGGAATGCCAGAAAAACCATTAATGAAGGAGTTATCAGGGCATTAAAGATGTCCCTGAATGATACTTTAGGTACCCAAATCCAATTATCAGGTGGATGCCCATGGTGTTTCGTCTACCAAGAAATAGGAAACATCCAGTGGGACTGCCTGACACACGGGAAGACATTGCAGCAAGATGAGAAACATGAAGAGCAGCAGGGAAACGAGCAGTGGCTGCTGTGTGGGGGCGCATATCAGCTCTACAGAAAATAGTGTCCCCTAGGGATTTACTTTGTAGAAGCCATGACATTTTGTTGTATAATGGATGAATCAATTGCAGACAGTGTTTACTTAATGTTGAAACAGAAGCAACAGCATCTATGTTTCGCTCAGACATTTTAAGTATAACACCCATCTGAAGATAACAACCATCCCAACAGACTCAAAACAGCCACTGGAGACACTTCAAATTTGCATGAAAAACTGGATTTGAAGGTTAGGATTGGAACTTGGACATTATTATACTTTTTTTCCTGATGTCAGTAATGAGGTAATTCTAGTAGTGGACATAATGAATCAATATGGATTCATTATATATAAGGAGGGACAGGTACTTTATATAAAAGGGGAAGAGGTTGCTTTTTGACCCCGGCCAACTGGAAGTTCCGTAATGCAAGTGGTAGTTAGCAAATCGATTTAATTTCAGCAAACCATGAGCAGATTAATAGCTGCTAGTATAATGTGAGACCTTAGGGGCAACATAAGCAATCTGTATAGCCAAATTTGACATTAATATTGGAGAAGCTTCTGGTCTCTCGAAGCAATGCAAAGGTTGGCGAGGTTGTACCAGCCAGAGTGGCCAACCTAAATCCTCGAACAAGGTTTCTGAAACATGGATATCCATTAGCTAGCTGTGAACCAGTCTCTTGGGTAGGCCATTTTGAGTCTTCTTAACCTAATAGGGATACCAAACAACCACTGAAACATTATTTACAACAGTTATTAAATCAATTATAAGATAATCTTTCAAATGAGGAGTTGGAAGAAGTTACTGCATTTCTGGAAAGTAACCAGGATGTATTTCCCTCAACGGATACGATATTGGCAGAACAAGCCTCGTCTATCATGGGTCAACACATGTGATGCAGAACCAATCCAACAAGCACTATGGCAGCGGCCTAGAGCAAAACAGGAAGAAGCAGAGTTGACTGCAGGTATGATAGAGGGAGATGTAATAGAACCATCAGTAAGCCCTTGGGTTTTCCCAGTCATTTTAGTAGAGAAAAAGGATGCTAACTGATGTTCTTTGTGGAATACAGGAAGCTGAACAGCATCACCAAAAAGGATAGCTACCCTCTCCCGCATATCGATGACACACTTGACAAACTTTCTGGCAAAAAATAGTTCTCTACACTGGACCTGAAGTGTGATTACTGGCAAGTGGAGCTGCACCCGGAGGATAAAGAGAATACTGCTTTCTCAACATGGAGTGGGCTGTTCTAGTTCACTGTATTTTATTTGGGTTATGTAATGCCCTTGCAACTTTTGAGACATTGATGAAACCTGTTATGCATGGTTTGACTTGGAAAACATGCCTAGTATACCTGGATAACATAATTGTAGTGTGAAATACTGTGAAATATCATACGGGAACCTTCAAAATGTTTTCGACAGGCTTCCACATGCACATCTTAAGTTAAGTCCTAAGAATTGCTTCTTGTTCCAGCATGAAGTAACATTCCTGGGACATATTGTATCGCAGGATGGAGTACGAACAGACCCTGAGAATATCTGGTCTGTTAAGGAGTGACCCCAACCTAAAAATATGCATGATGTGAGGAGTTTCTTTGACTTTATACCTACTAAAGGTGGTTTGTACCTGGGTTCGCAGCAGTCGCTAAAGCACTGCATCACCTGACCGAGAACAAGAGACAATTTCTTTAAACTTCAGCATGTGAGACTGCCTTAAAGACCTCAAGAAATCCCTGTGCACTAGCCCCATACGTGCCTACCATTATCAACATGGAGAGTATATTTTTGACATACAAGTGGAGATGGGTTAGGTGTTGGGCTTTCCCAGGTTCAATATTAAAAATAATGAGTAATAGCATACTACAGTAATTTATTGTCTAAGCCTAAGCTCAATAATTGAGTCACAAGAAAATAACTCCTGGCTGTAGTGAAATCTCTGCAACATATCCACACATGAGAGAAATTTCCTTTTATGCACTGACTATGCCGCACTTATGTGGCTATTACTGTTGCTAGGTATATTGAAAAAGATACAGCAGTATTATTGTATGATATAACACAGGAAAAGCCGAATTCATAGCAATGCCGATTCTCTGTCTTGAAGAACTTGCAAGATAGACTGCAACTATTGCAAATGGGCAAATAAAAATGAGAGAATCGATGATGTTCGATGAACAAACATAACTAACAGGGAAGATATATAGGATAATGCCAACTTGGAAGCAGCACAGCAACAAGATGCTGACCTGGGACCCATTGTAATCTGGCTAGAGAATGGTACTGGACATCCATCATAGCATGAGATATCCAGTAACTGAAAGACTATGAACGCTAATTGGGCACAGTGGGATTTCTTAAGGATGGTGAAAGGACCGCTAATGAGGGGGAAGGGAGGGTCCAAATAGAAAAGTAGTTACCATGCAACTACTCCATCCGAAGTGTCTATTGTCAGAGGTGTTGAAATAAATCCATGATAGTACCTCTGGTGGTAACCTAGACATGACCGAAACATTAACTAAGATTCATCAATGCTACTATTGGTTGAAGTGTCTCCAGGATGTGGAGGCTTGGTGTAGACAATGCGAAGTATGCTTCTATAAAAGGGCCACAACACCAGAGCCATGGGAAAATTAGAACCTACAATGTGGGAGCACCATTTGAGAAGATAGCCATCGACATCGCTCGACCATTTCCCTATACTAAATATGATAACCGGTATATTCTGGTAGAAATGGATTGCTTCAGTAAGTTTTTAAAGGCTTATGCTCTTCGTAACCAAGATGCCACTATCACCATGGATGCAATAGTCAACAACATCATTTGCAAATTTGGGGTACCAATAGACTCCACTCAGACCAAGTCTGAAATTTCAAGTCGACAGTATTTCAGGAGGTTTGTCGGTTGCTGGTACCTAATAAATAAAACCAAGACTACAGCCTTATATCATCAGTTCAATGGTGTGGTACAGAGGTTCAAAAGAACTCTTGAGGAAAACCTTGCCAAGGTTGTGGATGACCATCAACAGGATTGGGATCAACATATTCAGTTATTGTTGATGGCATATAGGGTTGCTATCTATGACTCCACTGGACATACCCCTGCGAGTATTTTTTTGGACATCAAGTTCGGCCATCCTCGCCAAGAGCTGACCAGAACCACCGATTATAACAACATTCTGGTGGAGCATATAGCACTTATGTATAATCAAGCTATTAAAAACCTTAGAATAGCAACAAACCAAATGAAGATGAGGTATTACCTGAAGGCTAACTCGACCATATATCAGGAAGGCGATTGGTGTAACTGAAGAACCTGCAGCGAAGGAAGGGCAGGTGCCCTAAGCTTCAAGTGGCATTTGAAGGTCCATATGAAGCATTCAATAAGCTCAATTATGAGGTCTACCGCATCCAGAGAGGAAAGAGCGGGCGAATGTTAAAGGTAAATTTGGACTGATTGAGAGAATATGCTGGTAGAAGTGTGCTACCCATTCAGGATAAACAGGTTTAAGGAGGGGGCAGAGTTACAAAGTGTGCCGGAACCGAGGCCGCAGGGTGAGCCAGGTACCTGCGGGTCAGTCAGCCACTCCAGTGGCTCCTGGGCAGCTTGCGGTAATGCACGACCTGCTTATGTAACGTGTGCCTCTGAGAATTAGCCCGTATCTCGCTAAACCGCCCTCAAACCTGCGTCCTCCTTCATGTCCACCCTGTAGCTTTCTGGAGGTCTCTGTGGGCTTCTTTGAGGCCGCGCTTGGAATAACTTGACTCCGATGCATTTTTTGGATGTTTCGAGCTTCGGGATGAACCGTGATGCCGCGACATGTCACAACCAATCCAGTCACTACCAGAAAGACTGTTACTGGTATAAAAAGTGGTAACGCTGTCTTCCATGGCAGTTCTGAAAGAGTGGATGTTGCGTGAAGTGCGAGTCCAATTAGATGAAAATATACTTAAATTTTATTTCTCCCAGTACTTGGCTGAACAAACGAGTCAGTACCTGTGCACTGGTGGCCAACCCAAATAGTACGAACTTGTCCCAGTAGAAGTTTTAGGGTACACAAAAGTTAGTGGTGTGTTTCAATGTTTGCGAGATTTGGATTTGGTGGTTAGCCAAGTTAAGGACAAATACACTTAAATAATTGGTTTTACTGAACTAATGGAAGTCAGTATTGGGATCTGGTAATAGTACTGTTTGATATAGGTTTTTTCTGAAGTCAATTACAGTGTATTGATATCTACTTTCAGGAACCAGAAAGGCAGGATAACTGAATAAAGAAGATGATGGACCGATAAAATCTTTGTCTAACAAATGTTGTATATGATTACTCATAATTTCAATTTTGGGGCCTAAAAATTAATAAGGGTGACTTTTTACTAGAGTTTAATCCAAAATTGTATTTCGTATTAAATTAAGGTGAGTGTGCCCTAACGTTTTTATTAATTAATCCAAAAATTTACCATATAAATGTCTGATCAGCAAATTGTTTCTCTCGGCTGAGATGGTCCAAACAAAAAATATTTCCATCTTCCGCATTTGTTCCTAATGACTTCATATTTTTGATACTGGCGCCATAAAGGGAAGAAAACTTGCTTATTAAATTTAAATTTAAAATTGCCTTCTTTAATCGTCAATCGCTAAGCTGGTTTTGGCAATGAAATATGTGCCTAGAATGATATCAATCGCTAAATCATTAGACACAACAAAAAGAAACATCCTTGAAAATATTTCGATTTTGACTTAAATAACTGCAACTTTTAGAATATTCAGTAGCTGTTCTGAAGCCGTAAAACCTTAAGGATACAGGTTCAGTTTTATTAACTGGATTGTTTTTCTGCAATACTTTGAAATGTGTTCCCTAAATGAAACTACGCATTTATCCCGAGTTAATCAAGCCTGGAAAGTCATGTAGGCCTATTAGTGTACCAGCATTGGGTCAAACTATTGAAATATTTTCCGAAAACGTTGTGGAATTTTCTTTGACTGGAATGTTTGGAGTTAGCATGTCTTGCATTGTCTAGAGAATGTTACTGGTTTTCGTGGTAACTTGAGATTTCTGGACTCTTTTAGAGGATATTTTCTTTTTTACTTTTGTTATTTGGATTTTTCCTAGATTGACTGTATTTTTGTTTTTCTTGAATCTGACATTTAGGTTGGGTAATTCATTGTGGTTTCTGTTGAAGGTCTTGGCTGGTGATAGCTTGCCGCAAGGACGCTCATGCTCGGCTGACGCGCGGTAGGTGGTGTAGCCCACGACAGCTGCCGCGCTCGGAAGACAGTGGAAAAGGGGGAAGGGGGCTGCTTGACGTCACCCGCTCAGGAGTTGGCAGTAGGGTTCAGAACCAGGAAATCCCATTCCTGAAATTACCTGAAATTCCCGACACTTTTGACATAGTAAAAGAACCGGGAGTTTAAAATCGATTATAGGTTCTTTCGGTACTTTCGGAACTCAACATCGACAGCATCAAATTTCGTTTTTACTGTGCGCTAGGGTTACTCACATTTGATACTCCCCTCTGGCAAGGCGATCAATACCGGAGGGGGAAGGGAGAGGGGAGTGAATCTTCCGCGCCCGGAAAGCACTTCTTAGTCGCCAGTCAGTGTGCTAGTGCCTGTGGTTGGTGCGCCTGTATTCTTTAAACGACGATTTTTTTCTTTTTATTTTGTTATTAAAATAATACATGTTATTTTGAGTTATTTTTGCATGCATTAAAATTATTATTTATTAAAAGTAGCTCGGCTTCTGGGTTATATCCGTGTCCTTGATAAATAATTCAAAGACCTTTCAGTGGATATTGCAGTCGCCATCATCAGGGAGCAGTAGGTAACTGCTCCCTGATGATGGCGACTGAAATTTCGACCGAAACGTCGGTGATTTTTTCATCAAGGACACGTCTACAACCCAGAAGCCAAGCTATTTCAGACAATAGCCGTGAAAGCCTGCGAACATTATTATTTTTTATTTATTTATTTTTCCAAGTTAAAATTAAGATTAAGGCTGAGAATTAAGTGTTCAGGTTAGTTTGCAATACTGTTTGCCATAAAAAATTGCAACACAAATGTTTACCTTTTACTTTTGGTCAATAAAACTTGTTTAGTTGTTCAAAACTAACTATAAATAAATGAACGAAAGACTACTGCACCATTATAAAAAAATAATATCTAGTACCGAAATTACCGGAAATTCTCGGTTCCCTTGAAGACTAGTACCGAATTTGAAGTTTCTGAAAATCGGTAATGGTTCCGAACATCCTAGTTGGCAGACCTGCCCACCGCCAAAAGCTATGCCTTAGCCCACTTGTTAAAAAGGGAGGGGTGATGTGTAGAAATGGTAACACTAGCAACATGGCGGCCAGCGAGGGTTCATAGGAAGCGACGGGTGGAAAGTAAACAAGGCCGAGAAACCCGGGGGAAGTACTCAAAAATGTGGTAACCACCCTAGTCTGATCAATAGTTATTACTGTAGGTCATCAAACAGAAATTAAACTTAGCCAAACTAAGATACCGCGAAGTAATGTCAGGAAATAAATTAAAAGAACGAATCAAATAAATTATGAATAGAGTGAATTATGCTCTGGCGTCCAAGGAAGTTCAGAAAGCGACTGGCGAGGGATGCTAGGGGATTAACATGTCTCGAAATGCACTACGGTCAGTGTAAAAAAACTAAAAGTCAGGTAAGGGGTGGAAAATATTATGATAAACATAGACAATAGTTAACTTCAAAATTTTGCTACCTGCGACTAAGGCCAGCGAGACAGAAGACGAAGACAAAAAAGCTTACTGTCTGTACAAAAGAAACAGCGATACTGTTATATTTAATTTCACAGACATGATGGACAATAACAAACAATATTGTGTCTACGTGACATGTAAAAACTGGAGCGTTAACAAAGTGCTTATCTAGAAAACAGATGCATGTTTTGGTAAGTGGTATCTGGCTGTGTGCGGATAATTTCTTTACCGAAACCTCTTGCAATTTAATTACAAAAGTAAAACTTAAACTATTAATTATTAACAATAAAGTAAAGTATAATTAATAAAACACTGAAATTTCTGACACAGGTTTACTTATTATTACCAGTGGCAAAAAATAAATAAACATTAACTTACAAACACAAATATGGCTATTGTTATTAAATCAACCAATTATTTAGACTAATAATGTTAACTTACAGCAAATGATCACGCTCGTGGCTACCACTTTGCAACCGTTCTACTGTTGGAGCTAACATTTGTAAATAGTCTTGGAAAGCATGCCTACCATTACATGTTACAAATAATATTTGCTTAGTGAATCTGATTCTTTATAATGACCTAGGTTTATTGTTAAAGAAATAAAAAACAAACATAAGTTTTATTCTGATACCATATATTTTACAGATCTTTTCTCTTGTAAAGTTCCTTTTAAATTTAGAGTTTTAAAAAAAGACATAAACAATTGAAGTTGTCAGAAAAAGAAAAAATAGAAGGGCTCTTGAACATGTGCTTAAAGCAAGGTCTTAGCATTAGATATAGTCTATTTATAAGTATGTAATCTCACCAGAACATGTTCAGTACTTTGCCCTGATGCTGTTGTAGAGAATAAAAATTTAGTGATTTCCTTATGTATAAGTGAGTAGAGTTAAATCCACAATTATGTGGGTCTAAGTCATGCCCTCAGAACATGAGACATGATGAGGAAAAGTAGGAGTGCCGGAGCATTCATGCTTGGTAGAATATACAACACCAGTGAAAACACAAAAGAAAAGTAATAACAAAAAAACCAGCAAAAAAACTACATACCTAAAATAATTTGTTTTTGTGGGATAGCTAACCCATTCTTATACGACTACATGGCGTATCTACAGCGCGTCCGGAGGTGACCGTGATACAGAAAAATCTCCTAGCGTGACGCCGAGAGCCATGGGGCTAAGGAAACTTCATGTATAAGTGCGCGGGGTGGCGAAAGAAGTACCCGCAGCAGAGCAGTCCAAGCCTGAGGGTATGGGTCCAAAAGGGAGGGAACTTTAAGAAGTAGGCACGGAAGGGTAAAAGTGGATAGGCGCTGGACTCAGTCGAGTAGTCAATTTATTTTGGTTGGGTTGGTGGTGGCTCACCCACAGAACTGAAAAGGAACCCAGGAGGTGGAGGGGGGCATGAAATAACTGATAAGCCATAACATGGCTCTGTGTGGCGACACAGCGAACTATAGGACTAAGTTTCCGAAAAGACCGGTAGATGGCGCGCCGAGCTCAGGTGTAGTCCGAAGGCTAGTAAAGGGAGTGTGGAGGTGGCTCTTCCTCATGGCCTTACCTTAGAATCACCAGGAATCCAATGTTTACTTCCTCAATTGGTCCGCAGGTTGCGAACGGGTCCGACAGAATGGGTTGCATGCATAGATTTTGAAAATCTCCCGAGGGTTGTATGGGATGCTCGACTAAGAAAGAGGCAAGGGTCCCAAATATGGTGGGGCGTTTGTCTTAACGTAGCACAGCAATTTCAGGCCCCGGGAGGGGAGTGGAGGATGCTGGGGTATGCGTGTGCACCGGAAGCTCTGGCTGTGTCCGAAAGCGCGGCCCCCTGCACGGGGAACGGAGACAGTACAGACAGTACGTGTGGAGGAGCGAGAGAAATAGAAGGCCGGAGCCAGTATGGTCTGCGAACGGTTGAGGCCGCGGGCACAAGGCTGTGGCTGGGTGAGGCGACACGGTTAGCGTCCAAGCCTCTTATGAGAATGGCGAAATAACATGTCAGAAAAAAATTAAGAAAACAAATAAGGGTCAAAAATTGTCAAAGGTTAAAATACGAATTCGTTAAAGTAAAATAAAACACTACAGGTGTCATGAATTTGGCACAGGCCGAAAAATTCCCCGTGGATAA
Organism: Bacillus rossius redtenbacheri; assembly: GCF_032445375.1. Lineage (NCBI taxonomy): Eukaryota > Metazoa > Arthropoda > Insecta > Phasmatodea > Bacillidae > Bacillus > Bacillus rossius. Next base: position 33,558 of record NW_026962493.1, on the reverse strand, counting down.
GTCTGGAAAACATTATGACAAGACTGAAAGACACCTCGAAAAACGGAAAATAAATACTGGAAACCAACACTTTAGACAGTCCGAAAGACATCATGGCAAGACCTGAAGTCTTCTCGTTGACAAGTTCGGAAGTTATCATGAGAATACTGGGATTGTATCTTGATAATACCAGAAGCCAACAGTTTAACCAAGTTCAGAAGATATCATGTCAAGAAATGGAATGACATTTTGACAAGACCCGAAGTCAGCAAATCAAACAAGTCCAGACGACAACATGACAAGGCCGGAATGACATCGTTTCAATGCCAGGAGCCAAAACATCAGACAATACCAAAATGACATCTTGACCAGACTGGAAACAATCACGCCAGACAAGTCCAGAATACATCATGACAAGGCCTAAAGGCTTCCCGTTTAAGTTTGTGGGGGTTGATCATGGTGAAACCGGAAAGCCAGCATGTCAAATCCGGAAGACTCCTCATTGACAAAGGTGGAAGTTAATAAATACAAAACCGGAATTAAATCATGACAATACTGGAAAACAAAACATCAGATAGGTTTATCATACATTATCACAAGACCACAAAATTCACAGTGGACAAGCTCTGAAGAAATCATGGCAAGACCAGAAGATTTCCCGCCAGACAAGTCCGGAAGACATTATGATAAGATCGAATACACCTCGCAAGCCTGGAAAAAAACTAGAAGCCAACATGTTAGACCAGTTCAGAAATATTATTACATGACCGAAAAACTCCTCTTATATAAATCTGAAGACAACATGACAAAACCGAAAGATTTTTAAAGACAAATCTAGAGGACATCACCAGAAGACAAGAAGACATTTCATGATCCCGGATTAAAAAACTAAGAGGCATAAAAGAAGATGACAGTTCTCCTACGAAGGAATTGATTGAAGATCTGAAATCAGCAAGAGAAATAGAGACTAATGGAAAAATAATTATGAATACTCGGATGCAAATACAATTACAAATTCAATCTTATCATGAGACCCCGATGAAGATAACTTTTAAAGGTTTTAGATATGCCTTAGCAAGACAAAAAAAAATTCTCAATGTAAAAATAGCATTAAGAAGAAGTATTTCATAGGTAATAATATATAATTAAATCAATACTTTTTTTAATTATAAGTTTATACAATATTTGATAATAAATATATAGCACAAACAGGATATGAAACATTTATGAAGTGACAAAGTACACCTGGGAAAACAAGATAGTAATATAATATATGCAATATTTCTGAAGATAATAAAAAAAAATGTGAACAACTATAATCCTAATGCACCCACGAGTAACTTCATTCAAAAGAGAAAACGATAATGGCCAAAACATTATGAATAATCTTCCTCAAACGGTCCTGCTGAAAACGATGTATGCACCTGTCACCATACCGCCCGCTAAACCCCAGTGCTGTGCGAGTTGCCGCGCCGGCCAGGCGCGTGTTTCGCTGACGTCCTGTCGAGCAGAGATGCTGCACGGTACATTACTACCGGATCCTTGAGATCCCAGTACGTTACAGAAAATTAAAATAGTGGACGATCTTTCCCATCATCCGAAGGTACAAAGCTTCCTGCAGCCCCTAGACAAGAGGGAAACTTTTTTTCACTAATTGATTTTCATGCCAATTTTCATCAGTGTTTTTTTTTTTGCACCAAAATTATCGTAAGGATACTGCATTATCTACGCAATGAGGCCAATTGCATTTTCACCGAATTTTAATCGGTTTAATTTTTAGTAGCCAAGCTTTGAGCAGAGTAACGCACAATTTTGCAACGTAGTTGGATCACAAGGATTCCAATAAATTAAAATACTGCTTTGATCTCAACAGAAATACTTTAGAGCAAAATTGGCAAGTAACTATTTTCTAGTAAACGATAGAAAATAAAGTGTGACCTATTTAAAGGCATAATATCTTACAAAAACGGTTCGTGAAAAAAAAATTGATTGTCTGTAAAGTCGGTTTACGAACGATAGTTTAACGTGACAATGTCATAACAAAACATTGATGAAATGATTGCATACTTTTATGAATAAAATAGAATCTGTTTTATTAAATTATTACTATTTTGTATGGATACAAAGGAGTGAAATGAAATCTACAATTTAATTGATAAATTTACTTTTATTTGCACTAATTAATTCAAATACCTATGTTTATAAATTTAACGAAGAGATTATTTTAATTATAACTTTTATACATGTTTGCTATTTAACTTCTTCCAATCTGTGCTATTCTGTTAAGGATAGGACGATGTTTAGAAAAGTAGGAAACGAATGGGAGTGTTTCAAGTTTAATGTTCCTCGAAAAAGTCAAATTGATGTTTGTTCCAATCGAGTGGAAGAGAGATAGAAGCGGCGTAAGCGTACAATGAGCGTAACGGGACACAGCGTACCGGGACAATGTGCGTACGTGACACTTTTTCGTGCGTGCAGCCGGCGTTAATCGATTTATTAGACGTCACGTCAAAAGTAACTGCATAGATTTTCTAACTCATATTATTACAAACGTTTACAAAACGTGAGTACACATATAACGTTTATGCTCAGGCAAACTACGTGTCAAGGCAAATCACACTATAGAAAACTCAACAGCGCAGGATTTGTACGCTACACAGCCCGGTTTGACTACCGCAAGGCTAGCTCTCATACCTCGAGTACCCAATTCACACGATACAAACATTGAAGAGCCAAGGAATTAAGCAAGAACCAAACGGCCTAAGTAAACTCTAAGGCAAACTAATTAATACAAGGCATGAAGAATACTGCACGCTCCAGCCAGACACGTGAATGAAACTAGCAAAAAAAAAAATGTATGCGATCCTGGAAGGAAAAACATATAGTAAATAGAAGTTAAATTTAAACTAAGAAAAACAAAACCCAAAGCAACCAGCAAGAACGCGGCGCATGAAACTCGCCTCAACACGACATGGCTGTAAGGGCCACGCAACTCACTGTTACCAGCACACAAAGATTAATGTTATTGGAATTTCTGCTGTAGGGGCGGCGATCGAAAAATACGAATAAACTGTTGGACAGGCATTTATTATTAGGTAGGTTCATGTGCAGACACAATGCACTTATAAAAGACGTTACTCACAAGGAAATAACTTAAGCCATTTATTGACTTATTAGTTCGGGAAAAATTCCACAATTCACCAAAAAAATCACACATTATTTTACATATTGAATCGAAACTTGCTTCGATCTATGGACAAAGCTGAAAAAAAATTTAATTTAAATACCAGAAAAGTGTCAGGTTAGAGAAATAAAACACCACAAGTTCTTTTACAAACGTAATATTTATTACATAAATTCTATCCTACTACAGGGTCACTTGCGAAAGCTAGCAATCTTATAAACATGTAGCCCTGCATAGACGTGAAACGACTAATTCTTAGCTCCATCAGCTCCTAATGCTCATAATGCTCTTAATGCTCCAACAGCTCCAACAGCTCCAAATACTCCAACAGCTCAAAATGCTACAATAGCTCCAACAGCTCCAAATGCTCCAAAGGCTCCAAATGCTCCAACAGCTCCAAATGTTCCAAATGCTACAAATGCTCCAACAGCTCCAAATGCTCCAAATGCTCCAAATGCTCCAAATGTTCCAAATGCTCCAAATGCTCCAAATGCTTCAAATGCTCCAATTGCTCCAAATGGTCCAATAGCTCCAAACGCTCCAACTGATTTAAATTACTTTCTTTTATCGAACTTGACATGTTTATTTGCATGACTTTATTAGTAAACATTATAAGTTTTATTTAGAAATGAGCTTTCGAGAAATGTTAAAATCCATTTCGAAGAAAAATATTAATTTTTCTTCAAGTTTATACACATGCATTTAATTGAAACCATTATTTTATGTAGCCGGCTTCCTTCAGTTCTTTAAGTATGAAGGAAATTTCTTTGATGTTCGAATAGTTTCCTGCACAAAGCGAACCATGTAGAAATCTTAGCCTGTCAACCAATATGTTGGGATTTTCCCATGAGCTACAATCAATCTCTTCTGCTACGTTCATCTTCCTATTATGTTTATAATAAATATTATTATCCCTGGTGTCTTCTGTTTCAACACCAACTACAAGGCCACTTTCGGCATCAAGCCAGTGATTATCACAAGCTTGATTAGGATAATTTATTTTATTACGTCGTTTCCATCGTTGTGATCTCAGGCCACCATCACTGTATTTGCTCTTGACCGCTTTAGGTGCTTCATCACAGTACTCAATCATGTCAGCATCACAAGCTTGATCAGAATAATTCCTTTTTGATACGTCGTTTCCATCCTTTTGGTCTCAAGACACCATCAAAGTCTTCGCTCTTGTATGATTTAGGTGCTTCAGCACAGTACTCATTCATGTCAGCATCACAAGATTGATAAAGATAATTTATTTTATTACGACGTTTCCACCGTTTTGGTCTTAGGACACCATCACAGTCTTCGATCTTGACCGCTTTAAATGCTTCAGCACAGTACTCAATAATGTCAGCCTTAGTTGTGACAGCACAGTCATCGATCATGTCAACCTCAGATGTGTCACCACAATCTTCAATCATGTCAGCTTCAGAATTTTCATCACAGTCTTCGGTCTTGTCAGCTTCAGGTGCTTCTCCATCTTTCACATTTTCATGAAGACGACTAGATATTGGTGTAAATATATTTTCATTTCTAATGAGGTTGCTACTATCTTCGTTTGTTTTTAATTTTAAATTATTGTTTTGATCTATATCAATATTTTTAGCATTAGCTTTTTTACATTCTTCATAATTATTATTGTCGTCTAATATGTTGCCTTCGTTCCTCTTCCACGATGTTGGAACACAGTCTTTGTTATCTTTATACTTCTTAGGTGTACAGTCCTTGCAATGTCTATGCAAGTAATATATTCTACCAAAGGATTTATGACACTGACTGCAATTAAATGGTTTTTGACAAGGACCCAAACTACACTCACTTCTCTCATTACGTTTAGCATTCTTTCTCAAGGTAAACACCTTGCTGCAGTATCTACAGTGATGTCGGGTAGATACAGCTACAGGCAACGAATCAGGGTACATGTTAGCTTCTGCGACTAATGGCAGATGAAAACTTAGAGTTGTAAATTAAACCATTACTTAAATATAATTTTTTTTAATTATTTCGTCAGCGAGAGTTAAGTTATCTCATACAAAAGTACTGGTTGTAAGTAGTTCTACTTTTCATCAACAGATGACGCCACGTGTTGCTAGCTGGTATATAATATTTATTTCTTTTATGTGGGATGCGGGATGCTAACTAACGATCTGTTGAAAAAGGTGTGCTTCCCTATATCTCAAGAGGAAGAACATCGACCTTATTTAAAAATTAGTGAATAACATCATGGCCTAGCGAGAATCACAAGATAACCTTTTCACATATTAGCAACCATCATGTATCAGTTGTCTGTATAAGCAGTCTCTGTTGTCTGTATAAGCAGTCATTGTTTTGTGTGGGATGCGGGATGCTCCCTAACGATCGCAACAGAAGGAGGGGAGGGCTTCGCTACAACTCAAGGGGAAGGGAAATCTTCGTGTATGATAGCGTTTCCCAGATGTTTCATGGCGTAGTAATCGTCTGATTAATGAATTTTTTTTTGTCTGATTTCCACCTGGTAAAAAAAATTAAGTGATGATTTGATAATATGAATTCGGAAATTTATACGAAACTCTGAATAAAATTACCTGTCTTAGACATCAAGGAAAATGCAGCTTGTCTTACATGTTAATGCTTCTCAGCTGTCTCAAAACATATTATTTGTCTGAGTAAGGTTATTTTTCTAATCCACCTGATAAAAATATTGTAAGTGTCAATTAATTAGCAGAATTTCACTAATTAAATGTAACTCTGAATAAAAATGACATGACTCATTAAGTAAAAATTACTGCATGCAGATATCGATTTCTCACAAATAAACAGGAGCACTCGGAGAAAACCATCAGATGGCTAGCCGGGATTAATCAGGAACACTCGGAGAAAACCATCAGATGTCTAGCCAGGAATAATCAGAACCATTCAGAGAAAGCCATTAAAATATTACAAAAACAATAATCGGGAGCACACTGAAAAAACCACCATAATATTGACAAGGATAATCAGAAGCACACGGAGAAAACCACCATAATATTGACAAGAATAATCAGAAGCACACGGAGAAAACTACCACACGTTTTCTCTGATATCATAAAATAACAGGGAAAAAAATTTAAATCAAAATAAATTAATAAAAATTAAAAAGAAACACAAAAATGCATAAATATATTCTGCTAGCTTGTGAACTTCTCATTGTTGAGCAAAGATAGAGTTCTAGTACAAGCCAGAATTTTATGCATTTTTTTGTTTCTTTTTAATTTTTATAAATTTATTTTGATTTAAAAATTTTTTCCCTGTTATTTTATGATATCAGAGAAAACGTGTGGTGGTTTTCTCCGTGTGCTTCTGATTATTCTTGTCAATATTATGGTGGTTTTCTCCGTGTGCTTCTGATTATCATTGTCAATATTATGGTGGTTTTTTCCGTGTGCTCCCGATTATTGTTGTTAATATTTTAATGGTTTTCGCCGAATGGTTCTGATAATTCCTGGCTAGACATCTGATGGTTTTCTCCGAGTGTTCCTGATTATTCCTGGCTAGACATCTGTTGGTTTTCTCCGAGTGCTCCTGCTATTTGTGAGAAATCGATATCTGCATGAAGTAATTTTTACTTAATGAGTCGTGTCATTTTATTCAGAGTTACATTTAATTAGTGAAATTCTGCTAATAAATTGACACTTACAATATTTTTATCAGGTGGATTAGAAAAATAACCTTACTCAGACAAATAATATGCTTTGAGACAGCTGAGAAGCATTAACATGTAAGACAAGCTGCATTTTCCTTGATGTCTAAGACAGGTAATTTTATTCAGAGTTTCGTATAAATTTCCGAATTCATATTATCAAATCATCACTTAATTTTTTTTACCAGGTGGAAATCAGACAAAAAAAAATTCATTAATAAGACGATTACTACGCCATGAAACATCTGGGAAACGCTATCATAAACGAAGATTTCCCTTCCCCTTGAGTTGCAGCGAAGCCCTCCCCTCCTTCTGTTGCGATCGTTAGGGAGCATCCCGCATCCCACACAAAACAATGACTGCTTATACAGACAACAGAGACTGCTTATACAGACAACTGATACATGATGGTTGCTAATATGTGAAAAGGTTATCTTGTGATTCTCGCTAGGCCATGATGTTATTCACTAATTTTTAAATAAGGTCGATGTTCTTCCTCTTGAGATCTAGGGAAGCACACCTTTTTCAACAGATCGTTAGTGAGCATCCCGCATCCCGCATAAAAGAAATAAACATTATTTACCAGCTAGCAACACGTGGCGTCATCTGTTGATGAAAAGTAGAACTAATTACAACCAGTACTTTTGTATGAGATAACTTAACTCTCGCTGACGAAATTATTAAAAAAAATTATATTTAAGTAATGGTTTAATTTACAACTCTTAGTTTTCATCTGCCATTAGTCGCAGAAGCTAACATGTACCCTGATTCGTTGCCTGTAGCTGTATCAAACCGACATCACTGTAGATACTGCAGCAAGGTGTTTACCTTGAGAAAGAATGCTTAACGTCATGAGAGAAGTGAGTGTAGTTTGGGTCCTTGTCAATAACCATTTAATTGCAGTCAGTGTCATAAATCCATTGGTAGAAGATATTACTTGCATAGACATTGCAAGGACTGTACAACTAAGATGAATAAAGATAACGAAGACTGTGTTCCAACATCGTGGAAGAGGAACGAAGGCAGAATATTAGACGACAATAATAATTATGAAGAATGTAAAAAAGCTAATGCTAAAAATATTGATATAGATCAAAACAATAATTTAAAATTAAAAACAAACGAAGAAAGTAACAACCTCATTAGAAATGAAAATATATTTACACCAATATCTAGTCGTCTCCATGAAAATGTGAAAGATGGAGAAGCACCTGAAGCTGACAAGACCGAAGACTGTGATGAAACATCTGAAGCTGACATGATTGAAGATTGTGGTGACACATCTGAGGTTGACATGATCGATGACTGTGCTGTCACAACTAAGGCTGATATGATTGAGTACTGTGCTGAAGCACCTAAAGCGGTCAAGATCGAAGACTGTGATGGCGGCCTAAGACCAAAACGGTGGAAACGTCGTAATAAAATAAATTATCTTGATCAATCTTGTGATGCTGACATGAATGAGTACTGTGCTGAAGCACCTAAATCATACAAGAGCGAAGACTTTGATGGTGTCTTGAGACAAAAACGATGGAAACGACGTAATAAAATGAATTATTCTGATCAAGCTTGTGATTCTGACATGATTGAGTACTATGATGAAGCACCTAAAGCTGACAATAGCAAATGCAGTGATGGTGGCCTGAGATCACAACGATGGAAACGACGTAATAAAATAAATTATCCTAATCAAGCTTGTGATAATCACTGGCTTGATGCCGAAAGTGACCTTGTAGTTGGTGTTGAAACAGAACACACCAGAGATAATAATATTTATTATAAACATAATAGGAAGATGAACGTAGCAGAAGAGATTGATTGTAGCTCATGGGAAAATCCCAACATATTGGTTGACAGGCTAAGACTTCTACATGGTTCGCTTTGTGCAGGAAACTATTCAAACATCAAAGAAATATCCTTCATACTTAAAGAACTGAAGGAAGCCGGCTACATAAAATAATGGTTTCAATTAAATGCATGTGTATAAACTTGAAGAAAAATTAATATTTTTCTTCGAAATGGATTTTAACATTTCTCGAATTCTCATTTCTAAATAAAACTTATAATGTATACTAATAAAGTCATGCATGTAAACATGTCAAGTTCGATAAAAGAAAGTAATTTAAATCAGTTGGAGCATTTGGAGCGAATGGACCATTTGGAGCAATTGGAGCATTTGAAGCATTTGGAGCATTTGGAGCATTTGGAACATTTGGAGCATTAGGAGCATTTGGAGAATTTGGAGCATTTGGAGCTGTTGGAGCATTTGTAGCATTTGGAACATTTGGAGCTGTTGGAGCATTTGGAGCCTTTGGAGGATTTGGAGCTGTTGGAGCTATTGTAGCATTTGGAGCTGTTGGAGCATTTGGAGCTGTTGGAGCTGTTGGAGCATTAGGAGCATTAGGAGCATTAGGAGCTGATGGAGCTAAGAATTAGTCGTTTCACGTCTATGCAGGGCTACATGTTTATAAGATTGCTGGCTTTCGCAAGTGACCCTGTAGTAGGATAGAATTTATGTAATAAATATTATGTTTGTAAAAGAACTTGTGGTGTTTTATTTCTCTAACCTGACGCTTTTATGGTATTTAAATTAAATTTATTTTCAGCTTCGTCCATAGATCGAAGCAAGTTTCGATTCAATATGTAAAATAATGTGTGATTTTTTCGGTGAATTTTGTAATTTTTCCCGAAATAATAAGTCAATAAATACAAATATCTAAGATGGTGCCTCAATTTAAATATGGCGGGCACCTCATTTTAAATGACCGAATGAACATAAATACTGGGTTGTTAATTGACTTCTTTTAGTTTTTGTGTACTGAGTGTAGCTGAGTAGACTGGTGGAAGTAAGTGAGGAGCTTAATGTAGAATGGACTTGTCATGATGGATATGTTGGTGTTTAAATCGAATGCTGGTGGTCTGATAATATTTTGGGTTATTTAAGAAGATATTTATCGATGTGTGCTATGACAAGCATATAAATGTCTAGTAAACTTATAGAGTAGGTCTCTTGTTTCGGAGACTTTTGTCGTAAGGCTTAAGAAGGATCGACTCTGAAGGCTTTGAAGATGTATGGTACTGGGCACGTCTTGGCTGGAGCTATATCAACACTGAAGGTCCTCTGAACTGAAGATGAGAGGTACAAAAAATAATTGTCTTTGGACCTAGCCTGGTATCGGATAATATATTTTAGTCATGTGTTGTAGACATTTGAAGTCAGTTGGAGGTTATGTGTAGCTGTACATAATAAAATTAAAATTTGCGTACTTTCTTTAAATTATGTTTGAGTTCTGAAAGTTCCATTGTTCTGAGACTCTTGGTCCTTCTAGTAAGTCTAAATTAACCGTGTATGTAGGATGTGTGATTAGTTCTTTGAATATATAATTTAAACTTGTACTCTTTTAAATTCCTAATTTTCTTTTTAAGTAATAACAATGGATGATGTATTGACTTGCGTATTATACAAGCGGACGCTGATATTTAAGCGAGTCTTAGACAGCGGGTCCCTCAGTCCACCTCTTGTAGTGGTGCAGTGCAGATCTGATGGATTGACTTGTCTGCATATAAGTCCGATAAATGAATATTCATGTGTATCCGAACTCAATGGTAGCAACGATGACATCGGTACAAATTTCAATGGTGGCGGGGTCAACGGCTGCAGAGATCTTGGCGGAGGGTCTCGCGTCTTCACCGGGGTCCCTGACGACGGAGGCGATGATGACGAAGCAGATCCCGATGACAACGATGAGGGCAGCCCCAGAGATTCGAATGGTAACGAGGCTACCATCTCCAGAGATCCCGATGATGGCTGTATCTACTGTCTCTTCACTCCAAGAGACTTCACTGTGTGCATATTAGACAGCAGAGGAGACTCCGATACCTGCAACTACACCGAATTTGGTAAATAAAACTTTTTGTGAGCAATTCCCAGCTTCTGCATCAGACGAGTATACTTCAGATTCGTTGACATCCAGTACAGATGATCTGACAATATCGACTGGGAAACCTCTAGCTCATGCAACATACGGGACTTCACCGTCTACAACAGCAGTGCACATTGAAAGTAATATACTTTCCGAGCCGTCGGTGACTCAAGGTCTAACGAGGAGACGTCTGTGTACGTACTGTGACAAAAGTTTTAAATACCGTCAACATGCAAGAAGACATGAAAATCATGTCTGTAGAAGAAACGCAAGTCGTGTGACATTTCCGTGTGACCCATGTGGGGTGCATTTCACAAACAAAAGTAATTTGATTAGGCATTGTAAAAGCAAAGTTCATTTGCAAGTTGTACAGCGGGGAAGCGATGGTAATTGCGATGAATATCTGTATCAGTGCTGCTACTGTGGTAAACGTTTTGAACGACTACGAAGTACACGCATCCATGAAAATAATGGCTGCAGAAGAAATCTTGGCCGTGTAAAATTTCTGTGTGAGAAGTGCGGTATACAGGTTACACGAAAAATTTTCTTGAAAAAAACATTATAAATTTTGTAAAGGTGGGTTTCTAGCATCATCTCTGGTCCTCTAAGGTGTTACACTCCTGATCTGATGTATCGTGATCTGTATGAATTAGTTGTATTTTGTCACTCTAAGAACGAAATACAATAATTTATTTTAATAAAAATGACTGTCACATGAACTGAGAAAAATATACGATATATATAAAGTGTCAGATTTCTTTGTGTATAAATGTACAATTTTAAATAAATTATAGAATTAAAAATTTTTTTATATATTTTTCCTAACGTATATCGTTTATCTAAATGTAATAAACTAAATGTGACACGTAATTTTGGTCGAATTCGAATTGCGCGTTTTGTCTTGTTTGTGTGTATTATTATTTTTACCAATAATGCTCAAGACAGTTTTTTTTTTGCTAAAATTATTTTTGTCTGAGTATGTCATTTTTTTATGGGTGATGTTTTGGTAAAGTACAGGTACAGGTAATACCGTAACATTAGTGCAAATCTGATAGGGACTTGATTTATTATTTCTGAGAAATAATTGATTACTCCCCGAAATATACATAACATACTTGTAGGAAATTTATAGTCTTAAATCGTAACCTGTCATATATTGGTGTACACTACGGTGGTGATATTAAAAAATTAAATAATGTTAATCAATTGATCATACTTCGGAGTAAGCTGGTGTACTGTATGGGCTGTATCAGTAAGATTCTGGATACTTGGTAAGCGGTTCTTTCTTCCAAGTTACTCACTCCTTCGTTGCTGATTACCAACATGAATTTTTACAACATGGAAAAAAAAATGTATACTGGCCGAGGTCTTGATTTAAAATATTTTGCCGCTTATAATTATCAGAGTATCAACTTTTACAGTATGGTATGTGAGGTTCGACTCCTCTCGTATATGTGCTACAAATTTATTTTTGTTGGTAGCAAGTTATACATTCGTAGGCTGATTTTCTGCTCTGATTCAGTGATGTATACTTTGAAGTGGTTCCAGCAAGTACTTTACGTATGCTGGATTACGATTTCACTCGAGTTTTACGTGTAATGAGTTGGAAGGCTAGCGACGTGATGTATGTATGACTCGAACAAAACATATGAGTGTCGCAGCATTCTGCAAGCTTGCAACTCCTGCGCGAAGGGTCAATGTTCATTTGCGGGTGACGGTATGCGTGTCTCGATCGTGTAGTCTCTGCCTCTATCCTTGAGAATTTTTTTTTTTTTGCGGTTGCCGTGCTTGAATTTATGTACTTTTGACTAGTCGCACGTGAACAAGTTTAAATTCGTATGCATTGGAACATATTTTTCTACATGAGGTAAGAAAAATACATAGATGCTACAATGTCTGAGATAGGTATCGAACACCTGTTCCTTACCCTATGAGTGACTAGCACTTGTTTGACCTATCTCCTCTACCCTCTTTTACTTTGTGATATAGACAGGACATGGTTTTTTTCAGAGATGATGGTTAAAATGTCTTGGGCATAGAGTCGTTTGTAGAAATTACTATGTGTGGTAATTGTTTGGACGAAGTGATAATTTAATAATACACGTAAGAATTAACTTGAAGGTTTTTTTTATGTGTAAACAAATCATTGATAGGATGGATTTGTATGTAGAACTGGTAGTATACCACATCTCTTGAAGAACACTGCATGGTATATAATGAAAGACTCCTGGGCTCATGAAACTAAACTATAGGTGGAAAGGATCATGCGGTTCCTAAGATTGAATGAAAGGAACTTTGTTGATTTTTTTCTGTAGGCTATACTAAGTTGATTTAATTGAGTTTGGGATGATGGGTTGACGGATTAAATAATAAAACTGGACACATAGGCTTTTACAGAAAATGAGAATGGAGCTCACAGGATCATAGATTGTGGTTAATCTCTGACAACTGAAATGTAGAAACGATATCATAAAATGAGTTATATTGATGCAGCTCATGACAATATTGATGGCAGCTACGATGATGATGATTTGAATCTGTGATAGTGACACGGATGCGGAGATTTTAAGACAAATAATAGTATTAATATAGAAAATAGGGAAGCCGTAGCACGCCGATCGTGACGAGAAACAAATATTGGAGGATGCTGATGGTTTCGGGAAGACTGAATCTAATGGAAGTATCAACACCGTGAAAAGTGAGAATACACTCAAGCCTATATTCAGTAGATCGTCCATACTTTGTAAAAATAATGGACTCCTAAAAAAGGAAGCATGAAGGCGATGCAGACACTTCGTCATCAACGATAACGAGTTCTTACGGTAATCTGGGTGAAGACGATGCCTTCTACGGTGATTGCTACAGTGACTCTGAAGCTGGCGACGTGATCGAAGACTGTGCTGAGGCAGCTAAAGCGGACAAGACCGAAGGCTGTGGCGGTGTCCTGAGATCAAAACAATGGAAACGTCGTGATATATTAAATAAATCTGATCAAGCTTGTGATGATCACTGGCTCGATGACGAATGTGACCTTGTCGTTGGTGTTAAAACGGAGGACAGCAGAGATCATAATATTTATAATAAACGTGCAAGGAAGATGGTGGCAGAAGAGATTGATTACACATCATGGAAAGATCCAAACATATTGGTTGACCGGCTAAGACTTTTGGTGGCATCTGTTCGTAGAGGAAACTACTCACATATCGAGGAAGTATCGTCCATACTTAAAGAACTCCGGAACGCTGGATACATACAATAATCATTTGTTTAACTGTCATGTGTGTACTATTGAAAAAAAATGAAGTATTTATATTAAAAAAAAGTATGATTTATTTATTGTATTTTGATTTCCAACTAGGCATGTGTTTCCGCTATTCCATGTGTGATCATTCAGTTTTTTCCTGTGTGTACCGTGTGTACGTTCCGATTTCCTGTGTGTACATTACGTTTTCCTGTGTGTACTGTGTGTACAATCCGTTTTCCTGTGTGTTCTGTGTGTACATTTCGTTTTCCTGCATGTAAATTCCGTTTTCCTGTGTGTACTGTGTGTACATTACGTTTTCCTGTGGGTACTGTGTTCATGGACTATATGAATGACATTGTCATGACTCGATCTCAAGGTCCAGAGACACTTGGGCTATATGTATGGATGACTTTGTACATGAACATTTTAAAGGTTAATCTAAATATCAAAAAACTAGACTTTCATGTAAAGCATAGCGGCACTGTATTTAATTCGTTGGTCAGGTATAGTGTCTTGAGCTGATTTTCGTAGAGTGAATGATTAATAAACTCCGCGAAAGGAAATGGAAAACAGAATCTAAAATTTATTTAATATTTAGTTACAACTGTCACTGTTCAAGAGTCGAACCGTGGACAGGAACTGATCTAATCAATTTGTAAATTAATAATTTATTTTTTCGGTGACTTTTGGAATTTTTTCCCGCATTTCTAGCTAAATAATTACATGATTTCAAGATGGTGCTCAAATTTAAAAATGTCTGGCAACTCAGTAATAATAAATGATTACTGCACTGCGGCGGGTTAGAATGGTAAGACGAGTACACACAATATGGTGTCCACCAGCAGACGAAAACAAGATGAAGGTAATGACCACTAGCAGGCGGTAGGTACTCCTGGTAGCATGTACTAAACATAAAATGTCGGATCCATGATGGACGTCAAGGTCAAAGTCAAAGATCAAGGTCAAGGTCAAATTTCAAGGTCAAGGTCAAAGTTCAAGGTCAAGGTCAAAGTTCAAGGTCAAAGGTCAAAGTTCAAGGTCAAGGTCAAAGTTCAAGGTCAAGGTCAATGTACATGGTCAATGACAAAGTTTAATGCCAACAGTCGAGGTTAACGTTATGGTGAACTGAAAATTATATTAACATGTTGCTAGCACATCTAGCTGACGAAAACAAGATGACGGTCTTCTGCGGACGAAGACAAGGTGGCGGACATGACGTCATACCAGATGACAATGTATACCTTGGTATTGGTGGTGTGAGGTCGGTCTAGGTAGCTTCCGTGAAAGAAGGATCGGTTGTATGGTCTTAACGATTTCGAACCAAGGACGGGAATCGATATAATCAATCATAATTCTAATAAGTTATTTTTTGATGAATTTTGGAATTTTTCCCGATTTTCTAACATAAAAAAGACGGATTTCCAAGATGATGTCTAAATTTCAAGATGGCGACCATAACGATAATTGCAACATTAATAGGATCCAATATGGCGGTCGTAACATAAAGTGTAATGATGACATAGTACTCAACCGAGATGGCGGGCGTAACGAAACATGCATCATTTATATAAACCAAGATGGCGACCGTAACGATAACTGCAACAGTGGTTTTAAGATTTTTATTATTTAATTCGATTATTTAAATTTTTTAATGATTTTCAAAAATTTTCCCGATTTTCTAACATAAAAATTGCGGATTTTAAAGATGGCGACCGTAACGGAAATTGCAACGGTTACGACTTTATACAAGATGGCGGTTCTGTCTCGAACAGGAAGTGCTATTATTGCTTAAAATTTTAAAAAAAAATTCAAGTCCGAACATGCATGTTATTTTTTTATATACCTTATTTAATTCTCAGTCTGGTATATGTCTCGATAGCCGAGCGGTTAAAGGCGTATGTTTTCCAACCTAGCGATCAGAGCTGCGCTGGTTCGAATCACAGCGCTTCCAATGAATTTTGCATAAAAAAATAAATTTGATATGTCGATAAGGACCATAATAGCTCTGGTAGGTAATGAAACATCGACCTTATGTGATGAGACAGAGTGACGCTGGCGCTATCTAGGAACAAACAACAGAAACAAAGTCGACGGTATTCAAGATGGCGGCCTTCTGTGGAACAGAAAAAAAAAATTAAGAGCGCCGCTGGCGCTATCTAGGAACAAACAAAAGAAATAAAGTTGATGGTATCCAAGATGGCGGCCTCCAGCAGAACAGAAAAAATCAATATATGACGACAGAGACGAAAATTTCATCATAATGAGTGGGGCGCTCGATTTAAAGATGGCGGATTTTAAAGATGGTGACCGTGACCTACTTGTCCCGTTACGCTGTGTTCCGTTATGCTGCATCCAATATGGCGGATTCAAGATGGCGGATCCAAAATGGCCGTCGGGGTCAAGGTCAAGGTCAAAGGTCAAGGTCACAACCATCCAAGATGGCTGCCGTGACGTCAGAATCCCATATGGTGGACAGGCTCCCGGCTCCACGCGCTGGCGCCAGATCTAGGACCGGCTATCCTACACTACTAAGTTAACATGAGTGCAACAGTGTTAAGCAGTGACCGATTTGGAGTATCAGATCGTGCGACAGCTGCCATAGCTTCAAGTGTTCTACAAGACATTGGAATGGTAACTGACACAGACTTTTCTCATGTCGTTGACAAGAATAAAATTAGAAGAGAAAAGAGTCGTGTCAGGACCGATTTGCAGAGAATTTCTAACGAAGAAATTTGTGGCCTTTACTTTGATGGTAGAAAAGATGACACTCCATTTGTCAAAAAAATAAATGCCAAGCATTTTCGTAGGAGTAGAAAAGAAGAACATTATTCTCTGATTCAGGAACCTGGGTCGACTTACATTGGACATGTTTCTCCTATATCGAGTTCTTCAGCAGACATTACTCGAAGCATCACTTCTCATCTGTCTGAACATCAAATATCGCTTGAAAAGCTAGAAGTGTTCGGTTGCGATGGCACCGTTACCAACACTGGCTGGAAGAATGGCGTCATTCGTCAGTTAGAACTGCACGTGGGAAGACCACTACAGTGGAGTGTGTGTCTACTGCACTTCAATGAACTTCCTTTACGTAATATTTTCCAGCATTTAGATGGTTCAACCACAGGGCCAAAATACTTTTCTGGACCTATAGGACAACAGCTTACTGGATGTGAATTGCTTTGCGTGGTAGAGTATGAGTCTATAGATTGTTTGGTTCCAGTAGTGGACAGAAATATGCTCAGCAAAAACCAGCAATACTTGTTAGACATATCCATTGCAATAAAGTCGGGACAATGTTCAGAGGATTTGTCCGTTCGAGATCCTGGTTCTCTGTCGCATTCGAGATGGCTAACTGCTGCCAACAGAGTGCTTAGATTGTACATGAGTTTATCCAATCCTTCTGAGAACTTGAAACAAATAGTTAACTTCATCTTGAAATCATACATGCCTGTATGGTTCAACATTAAAAACAGTGACCATTTCACTGATGGCCCGAAACATGTTTTTCTAGCTATTAAAACATCGCGGTATTTGTCTGACGATTTACTTCAAGTTGTTGATCCAGTCATTCAACGCAATGCATTCTTTTCACACCCAGAAAATTTACTGTTGACTATGATTGTTGATAACAGACAACACATTCGGGAGCTTGGATATAGGATGATTTTAAAAGCAAGACAAACCACGCCTATAGGAAAGACTCTTAGAAACTTTGTGCCACCTAAAATTAACTTTGAAGCTACAGATTATGTTGACATAATTGACTGGAGTACTTCCTTGTTATATCCTCCCCCAATGCTTCGGGAAGTATGTGATGATGATATTAAAACACTCATCAATTTGGGAACTAAACCTATCAGAGACATCAAAAAGTTTCCCTGTCACACTCAAGCAGTCAAGAGATGTGTGAAACTGGTCACGGAAGCCTCAACTAAAGTATGTGGTTTTCAAGCAAGAGATGGATATATCAGATCTACACTGTTGTCACGGTCAGTTATTCCTGCTTTCTCCCAAAAGTCTGATTTAAATGTGTACAAGTACATAGTACAAAGTAATAAAGGAACAGTAAAGGTAACAGTAAACCACTGAATCCTAGTAAACTTATGTATGCAAATAACTGTAAAATAAAATTTAAATAAATACTCAGTTTGGATGGTTGGTTGGGGAGGGTGTAAAAGGAACTCAATGTGCAGCCACCTCCTCGTGGTGAGTTCTGGGTCGTTTTGTTTAGACATAACGGGCGAAGAGCTGCACAATAAAACTTTCAAAAAAGAGGAAAATGTCCAATTTTTAAACAGAATGCGCGACCGATAAATACCGTAATATTATTGAATTTTGACTTTATATTTCTTTATTCAACCCTAAAATAAGCATCGCACACTATAGGGTGTCCATCATAGAAGTATAAGTTGATTAAAAAAATAAATAAAAAATGTCCCATTGTTGTCAATTTGTGTAAACTTGCGGCACTATGCGCGACCGGAAGATTTCAACCGATTTGAAATTACTTTGCATAGTTTTTCTTTTCACCGTTAAAGGCAACTTTTCCGCACTATAGCAATTAAAATTAAAATGTTTATTTTTTTTCAGCCCACCCTAATGAGGAATACTGCACGCTCCAGTTATACACGTGAATGAAACTAGAAAATGAATGTATGCGATCCCGGAAGGCAAAACATATAGTAAATATAAGTTAAATTTAAATTAAGAAATACAAAACCCAAAGCAACCAGCAAAAACGCGGCGCATGAAACTCGCCTCAGCACGACATGGCTGTAAGGGCCACACAACTCACTGGCACCAGCACACCAAGATTAACGTTATTGGAATTTCTGCTGTAGGCGGCTATTGAAAAATACGAATAAACTGGTGGACAGGCATTTCTTATTATGTACGTTCATGTGCAGCCACAATGCACTTATAAAAGACGTTACTCACAAGGAAATAACTTAAGCCTTGCCGAACTCAGGTCACAGTTGCACAAGAAAACCGAACGGACTCTGATATAAATTAAAGAAACATGGATGCGTGAAAATTTACGTTAAGACAGAAATTATGTTAACTGTACAAAAAATAATAGCCGGATAAGAGAGAGGGACCAGCGCCCAAGGGATTTATAGCCTTCGCTTCATTGGAACCCTTCTGTGTTCGTCAGTGCTATCGTCGTGTGTTGTCCATAGTAGTTGTTTATCTTCATCGTTGTGTTCGTGTGTTTGCTGCGTTGTCCAGGTTTGTTGTCTGCTTGCATTTGATCTGTCTCGTCGTTGTTAGCCCACTGTGTTCGTCTGTGTTGTTATATTATTTTTAATGACTAAGTTCCTTCAACGGAATTCTTGTGCTGTCTGATATTTAGAGGTTGAATATTTTTTGTCCGTGCTGTCGTCGTTGTATTGTCCATAATACTTATTTAGTAACATCGTTGGTTCCGTTTGTCTGACATCAGCTGATTCAGTCTTGTTTCCTGTGAATTTTTTATCTTCAAATTTTATTTATTTGTTTTGAATTTCGGATTTTTTTCCATAACATACAGTGCAAAAACTGCAGTGGCATATGTCCAAAAAACTGCATTAAATCGAAATTCCCCATTGCATGAATCATTTAAGGCGCATGCGCGCTAAAAATGGCCAGAAAGGGGTAAGACACGCCCCGTGTAGGAGGAGCGGTCGGGAGGGGGATCGACCAATGACAGGAGGCTAGACGTCGCGTGGGCAAATCAAAGAGTGGAGAAACCACTGCAATGCAATGCACCTGTAACTTTGGAAAGAGTGATGGAATTTCTGCTCCGTGGCTTGACATGTAAACCATGTCTGGTACATCTGCACGACATATTTGTGGTGGGAAATATTGTGAACGAGCAACTGCAAGACGTTTTTAACAGGCATCGCCATGCGTAACTGAAGTTAAGCCCTAAGAAGTGCTTCTTGTTCAAACATGAGGTAATATTCCTAGGTCATGTGGTATCGCATGTTGAAGTACGAATAGACCCTGGATCCAGGCTTTCAAGGAGTGACATTAACCTAAAAATAACATGAGTTAAGAAATTTCTTGCTTCGTGCCTGGGTTAGCAGATGATGTCAGATCACTGCATCAGCTGACTTACGAAAAGAGACGGTTTTTGTGAACTTTCAGAACCTTTAAGAGGAACTGTATTATATCCACATACTTGCCAACCTCCATCATCATGGAGAGTATATCCTTGATACAAATGCAAATATATATGAGCTGGGTTTTGTTCTATCCTAGGTTCGGGATGGAAGCGAACGAATCATCGGGTACTGCAGCAAATAATTATCAAAGTTCGGACGCAAATATTGTGTTACAAGAAAAGAACATCTATATGTAGTTAATTTCCTGTAGCATTTTTGCAAGTACTTATAAGGGATAAAGTACTTTTTACGCTCTGACCATGCTGATCTTAAGTGATTGTTGCAGTTCAAAAACCGTGAGAGACAAATCGCTAAATCGATAGAGCAGATACAGCAGTATGATTGCCGAATGGAACACGGAAAGGACCGAAATCACACCAATGTTGACGCGCTCTTTCGCCGACCATGCAATGTAGACTGTAACCATTGCAAAGGGGCAGATTAGAACGAAGGAATCGAAGACATCTGAAGTACGACTATCGTTAAATGCGTGGATAAATGTACCATGCCGGCTTAAAGGTGTCAAAGCGACAAGACACTCACCATTATAAGCTGGTTAGATAGGGATACAGGAAATCCACTATGTCAGGAGTAATCCAGTGACCAAAGGCCTGTGAAAACCTATTAGGCACAATGGTTTTCTTTCAAGATGGGGCATAACTTATTACAAAGTGGATGGGAGAGTCCAAATTGAAAAGTAGTTACCATACATCTACGCCTCCCGATGACTCTAGTACCAGAAGTGATGAAAGAAATGTTTGTTGGGACCTCAGGTGGCCATCTTGGAATAAATAAAACTCTAGTCAACATTCATCAGCACTACTACTTGTTGAGGTGCCACAAGGTTGAAGAGGCTTGGTGCAAACAGAGTGACACATATTTAGCCATAAAAGGGCCATAGTTCCGTAGTTATGGCAAAAATGAGATCCTGCAATATTTGAGAGTATGGTAATCGACATTGGTGGGTCATTTTTCCAGACTACAGAGTGCCAACGCACTCTAGCAAACGAAAATGAGATGGTGACCCCCACCAGACGACAAGATAGCGGCCACAAGATGGCTGCCATTACGTCGTACTGGCTGCCGTAATATCTGTCTTGGCTTTGTTATCGGGAAGGGGGGGGGGGGGAGGTCAACCTTCCGGTGGCTTCCCTGGAGGAAGGCTAAATAGCAATTTTTAATCAAATGACATTTTCTGATGCGAATCGAGGACTGTACGGCGTAAATAAATTTTTTATTTAAATTTAAAAAAAAAAAATATTTATAATTTTAAAAATTTTCCTTTTAAAATCGCTTAATAATTACGGGTTTTCAAGATGGCGGTCATAGCGAGATTTGAAATGTTCTATAAACCAATATGGCGGATGTAAAGAAAGGTGAAACGATAAAGTCATACACATCCAAGATGGCGGGCGTAACGAAAAATGCAAAGGGGACGACTTTACTAAAAATGGCGGAAGTTTTTATTACAATTTTATTAATGTTATTTTTATAAATTTATCATATTTCCCGGTTTTCTAGCATAAAAATTACTGATTTTCAAGATGGCGTGTGTAACGACGGGTACACGTGTAACGGGTGTGATGTAATAATTATTTTTATCAGAATTTTATTTGAATTGTAATTAAGAATTTTTTAAATTTTTTGTACATAAATTGTAATTTTATCGAACTGAGGACCGGGATGGACTGTGTAACCAAACATTTTGAATAAGTAATTTTTTTAAATATTTTTGGTAATTTTTTCTGTATTGGTCGAAAATGAAAGAATTTCAAGTTTACAGTCAAAGTCAAAGTCATGATCTCGACGGCTTAGGGTAGCTTGCTTTTCGGAATCTTTAGCCGCTTCTAGGATTTTTGGTTCTTTCAAAGTCAAATATATTTTGAGGCGATTCGAACTTAGAATTTTTTAATTTATGTGAAATACAGATGGGAAATTTTCCTTTAAAATGGGAACTTTTCCCATGAAATAGGGAAATTTTGGGAATTATTTAAGATTTTTTGGTGGACGATTTTTCTCAAAAATGGAAATTTTGACGAATTTTGGCAAATTTTGACTACTATTTTGATAATTGTTGGCCAATTTTTAAGATAAAGTCAAAAGTCAAGTTCAAAGTCATCTAAGATGGCCGTCGTGACGTCAAAACCCAAGATGGCGTTCAGGACCTCCATCATCTCTTGCGGAACCCTGCGCCAGTATCCCCCAAAGTATACTACTTATATTGGATCAGATGGCCCGTCAGCAGAGAAGCCAGTTCATGTAAACACTCATTTTTATTGGATTTAATGTTAATTTCTTGATATTTATTGTATTTCGTAATTTTGTATACTCTTATTTAGGTTTTTATTTTTTTATATTTTTCATTTAACTACTCGTTTGTTTGCTTATTACAGATTACCAATTTTGGTATGTGCTTCCCTGTATTTAGAATGTATTAATATATATTTACTCTATGCCTATCACCACCCAGATAATAATTCATCTGAATGGGGCTGCCCTACTGGACTCTAAAGCAGTGTCAGATTTTACTTTCAATTTTGCAATTATATTTGGGATTTTCAACCTTTACAAGTGGGATAGCTAACATACAACTAGTATATTGCAGCTTTTTTGTGAGATTAACTCTTTGGTTTCCTATTTACTATATTTGAATAAATATTGAGGGAGAAAGTAGCTGTCCATTTGGCATAGTCGTCTTCACCCGTTTTTTTTCGTTCTTGACAGGCATATCCAGCTAGTTTGGTGTTAAATTTTAATCATACCTCAAAATTTTCTGTATTCCATAAAGGAATTCGTGATGCAAGCGCTGTACATCCCGTTTACAACCATTTTGATTAATCAACAGCTATTTGACCTCGCCTCTTGCACTGATAGACACATACATGTGAAATGCTTTTGAAACTACATCATCAATATGTGTTTGCCTTACAATAAAAATGGCAACATGAAATATACTTCTCACTTCTCCGTTAAAATTTCTATGTATTTACATAAACATCATTTAACTTATAATAGGGAAGTAAAGTTTTAGGAATATTTTACACTTCACAATATATATCTCAATATATTTATAACATTGCAAGAAATAACGGTAATATATATTTATAAAAATTTTATTTTATAAACACCATACTACCAGATTTTAATGTAGATTTAAAATCTTAAAAAAGTATAATAACATAATCATATGACAGATACGTAATATTCGCTTGTCAACCTCCAAATGTCTAATATATATTTTCTTTTACTCAGAACTAAGGATAGAAAGAAAATTAATTTCGTCTGAATACAAAATTTAAAGTCAGTATATTACTATTTATAATGTGCATAGCATTATTTTATTATATTAATATAAAAAGTTCCATTACTATATTTTATTCAATAAAATAAACTGCATGTTAATTTTCTTCGTTTTAAATATATTTTGTTTAAACATTTTGCATGTCTTTGACATGTCATACGAGAGATAAATTATTTCATCGCCGTGGTAATTCTCATTGATAGGCATAAAGGTTTTTTTTAAGATTACAAGTTGGTTTTGAAGAAAAAAATGTATTCGAGAACCATACAATCCTAAACTATATATATATGTATGTATATGTATAAATAAATAGTGTAGTTCACTTACCTTGTCCATGGCGTACTCATATTTTCATACGCGCGGTGAAATGTTTACTTCTTACTCGAAGTAAAAGAAATTTTATAAATATATGTCGAGGAAAAAAAACTTCACGCCTATTCCATCGTAAATGCAATTACACACGTCTTCATTAATGGTAATACTTTGGCAATTGTGTGTATTTCATCTTAATATAAAAAAAGTGTGATTTTATACAAACGTTTGTGGCACAATATTTTCTCAACAAAAGATAGTAACACATTTTCAGTATAGTTGAATCTGTTTGATTAAAATTACCAATGAAAATATAAAATTCAATGCATATAATTGGGTTTAAAAGGACCTTCTTCAAGGGATAATTCTCCGACAATTATATTTCTGCTCATGTAAGGACGTAAATTAATTTTTTTGCAAATATTTTTTATAAAATCACACAAAATTTACTGGGTTTTGGTTTATAAAAATGACACCGTAAATTTATAAAACCACCAAACATTTGCATATATGTGTGCTTATTTTATTTTCATAGAGTTTAATATTGCTAATGTGACCTAACTTCGAAAGAAACTTTTCAAATGCGGGTGTTATGACTATTTGAAGCAGTTATACCGAGCACCTTCCCGGAAAAAGAGAACATAAGCATGGTTTATTAGACTACATTTGAGTTTGATCTTAGCTTCATCAATAAAACCTTAAGACCATAACACTTAAAAAATTTTCTCCTTGATATTCCTTTTTTTTTTTTTTTAGATATCTCATATATGAATATATACCTATACACACACAAAATGTGTACTACTACTTCAAATATTTCCGGTTTTATTTTTATAAAATAAAAAGTCAAACGGCAAGTAATTAAAAAATAATATTCATACATCAATTGGTAATCATAATAGAAAATAATTTTTTTAACACCAAAAAAAAAAATTCTGCAATGAGATCTTTTGAAAAACTGTACATTCTTCTCTGTTCTTTTGCTTCGAATAATCATAGGGTCCGTGTTGTAGTTTTTTACTGGCGAGTCACAGATGTTCCACAATTGAAGAGCTGCATTATCATTGGCTTAGTTGAGGGCAAAACGTTTGTCACTCGCCAGTCAGAGCCAGTAACGTTAAAAACATGTTGCAGGACAAAGTCTCAAAGAAGTAGCTAGCATTACGTTTCAGATGTTACCCAATAAATCAAAAAATACTATAAAAATGCAGTCTTTAAAATATACTTTTAAAAGTTTTTGAAATACTAAATTTTTGAATATAATCACAATTAGTTTATAGTTTATCATTTTTTTTAAATGAAGTTAATGCACATGTCAATGTGTTTATACAAAAAATTATCTCTTCAGTGTAACTCGAACATTAAGCCAGAGTTTTAATTATATCTTTAGGTATAATTCCCCAACAAAACTAAAACAACATATTTAAACATGCAAAAATTTTGTTTCCGTTGGATCATAAAATATTGATCCGGGCTCAAACACACATCAGCTTATCTGGCCACGTATTTGCAATCTTCATCGCAGATTTATTAGGTAGCAAATATACTTAAAAGAACATATACGTCTGCTTTACGGTTATTGAACTACAGTGCTCTTGGCACGACACAGACGACCTTGAGCCAGTTTCATTTAAGGAGAAGAAGTGGTTACCCAATAACTACAGACCTGGCGATGATTTCAACCTTTTCAGAAGTGAAATGTATCAGTGACCGACATTTGGCTCTTGTTATTAGTAGTATACATAAAATATGCAAATACTTGCGGTTCAGCTGCGACCTTGGGCTTGGTTTGGAGTCAGATGAGAAGTGCACAATAGAAGATGCGCGACCAGAAGCTCATTGTTCGCACTGCAGCATCTACAAAAGAATATAAACATATATCATAAAGACGTTAGGTAATGTTTTGAAAAATGTAGATATGATAAATATTTTATGTTTTAAAAAATGTGTCAAACCAAACTTGATAATATATTCAAAAAAGAAAAAAGTGGTCTGCAACATTTCTTGAGTATTTAGACAATATGCATACTGCATTATTTATTTAAATACATATGCTAGAAAAATGGTATTAAGATTTTATCTGTAGATTTCTATTAATGGTGTATTTCATTTATTATATGAATATGCTTATGAAATCTGTGTGTTGAATTAGCATAACGGTTAGTTTGATGTTTCTAAAAATATTTTTATTAAAAATGCATAGACACTGGATATGAAAGAAATTATATCCTTTTCAAAAATAAGTATATTTTATTTTGATATTCTTAGATTTTTTATGTGAACTTTGTAAAAAATGTATTAATAAACTAATTAAATTGACAGAGATTCTAAATCTATGTCACATAACTATGTGTTGTTAAACAAGTGCCTTATATACAATAAATGTTCTTAAAGTATATACTGTAATATACGCATGTGCAATATATAAATATTTTGTTAAATAACATTCATTATTTCAAATGTATATTACTAGGACAAATTAAATATATCAGCTTTATGTTCCTTGTGACACATACGAACTCTTTGAATGTCAGCAAAACACATTCTATAAGTTTTAAATAAAGCTTAGTTAATATTTAAAATTTCTTAAAAATTAGGTTTCATCTTTAATGGACCCTGTTCACAGTGGATGCTAAATATATTGATTTCAATGCAATTATGATATCGCTCAGTTACAATATTTCTGAATAAACCCTAAGTGAATAGGGTACACAGTCCAGTTATGTTCTAGTTAGAAAACATTTAGCAAAGGTCTACTTACAGTTAATCTGTGATTGTTGGTTTGAAGGCCCAAGGGATGTACGAGAATGTTCTGTCAGCAAATTTGTCCTTCACAATCTGAAAAACAATAAAAAAACACATCTCATCAAGACGTGACAAAACAGAATGATTTTCAAACTGGTGATATAAATTTTGTCAAATTAAATGAGATATTGGAAAGACTACTTTTATAGACGTACGTACATAAATATAACTTGTTCTTTGTTTACTTCTCGTGAGTTGCCTAGCAAGGATTCCAGTGGTAAGTCCTCTCTGAATAAGAATTTCCTATTACCCAAGTTTATATCCAAATAAATTGTGGCACATTCGTTGCTACAGAATAAATACAAACGTGTTTCAAGTCTATTTTATAACAAAATTATTAACTTTTATTATGTCTATAATAATTATTCCCAATGAAAGAATCAGGGGTTCCAGGAAACAAAATAATACATTCCTAAAAAATGAGTTTTGTTACAGTTTTTTAAAACCATTGTAAAAATTTACAAATTTTTACGCAAATGTAGCATATTTTCTACTGTCTCAACTACTGTTAGAGTATTTGTACACAAATACAAGTTTTTTTACATTCTGTTGCTTAATTAAAATATTTATGTAATATTTATATTTCAGGTGTACGTTAGAAGTGGCTTTGAAATTTATATTAAATTTCCCAAGAATTGGTTAATTTACCACAACTACCAGTTTAATTAATATAACCACAATATACAAATAATTTTCTCAAAATAAAGAACAGTTCAAATAGTAAATTAATTTTCTCAAATAAAAATTTAATTTTTAAATTACCAATGTTACTTAGGTAACTATAATTTTAATTTTAATGAATGATTTATAAACATCAGCGATTAATTCAAATAAAATTGGAGGAAAAAATAAAACAATTTGTTCAGCAAATTTCATATAAACTGTAAGAGTTCAAAAATAAATTAAATTTGCTCTATATACAGGCAGATGCCTAGTAGGCTACAAAGTATTTTTAATATTATAAATTAATTTAAAATTTTTAACTATGTGAAATTATTTTAATATATCCTAATTAAGACAATATTTAAGACAAATCTCAATGTGTTCATGTAAATAATACCAAACTGTTAATCGTCACTAAACATGAAGTATTGATTTTAGAAATTCTTTGGGGAGGTACTTTTCTGCGGAACTGATATCTATAATTTTTTTATTTAACAGTTTAACTTTGACTCGTAATATGACGGCACGAAACCATATTTACAATTTAGGGTTGTATAATTCCGGGCTGGATCCCAGCCCGTGGGTGCAACTCTAAGTTCGCCCTAACGAGTATATCACATTTCGCCAATTGGTTGCAAGTGTCGGTAACTAATTAAATATAGCTGAAAATAATGTGACGATACCTGCAGAGTAGCTGCGAACAGTTGTCTGGAGCCGCAGGAGACGGGAAGAAACTCCTCTTCGCTGAAAGAGGCCGCTGCCACTAGAAGATACGTCACCAGAAGCTTACCATTGCCACCGCAGCATCTGGAATACCATCAAAACCCGTATCCACTAGGATTTTAAAACAATCTGTTTAACATAGGATTTTTTGAACCAGAAAGATGCTCAGATAATTTGACCCTTAGAATAGATTCAGTAGCAAATATAACTTGTTATTTGACTAATGACTAGAGACTTGCCTAATTCTTATTTTTTGATTACTCTAACATATAAATATTCTGATTGCCTTTAATTTGCTTCTAGTCCTTTGGGAAATGTCTAATAACCCACGAACCATTGATAAAGGTCTTATATATAATAATATGCAATATATTCTGTTGCCAGACTATAAAACGAAATGTTCAAGTTACCCCTTATTACTCGTGACATTACTTTATTTAAATTCTGTGATTCTATGCTAATGTTATCAAAATTTTTCTTATTTTATTTTAGTTATTTATATAAACTATGGGCCGGTACCAAAAATGGCATATTTTAAAAAAAAATTAAGTTTGCAATATTAAATTAATTAGTGTATTTTTTATTTCATTATAGTTTATTGCAATGAATTTATTAGAGCATTTTGGAAGTTGTATCTAGCCCCATAAACAAACGTATGCTAATGATTATTTTTATATAAATTTTTTACATAATGTAGTCTATTTGACAGCGGTATCTTTACTAATGTTTTGGTTTTATATTAAGTTGGGCTTATAATAACTTAACAACAAATTACATTACAAAGGTAAGTATGCAACAATTGTTGTTTAATTTAAAGTATTTTTTTAATAACCCATGTAAAAAATATACAAATTGACCACAAAAAGCAATTATTTATTACTAGAATAACAATAA
The DNA here is from genome assembly GCF_032445375.1 of Bacillus rossius redtenbacheri. Taxonomy (NCBI): domain Eukaryota; kingdom Metazoa; phylum Arthropoda; class Insecta; order Phasmatodea; family Bacillidae; genus Bacillus; species Bacillus rossius. The sequence goes on along the minus strand of NW_026962493.1, from coordinate 4,729 downwards.
TGTATGAATATTATTATTTTTAAATTTTTGTCTTACTTCTGCAATATCATAATTTATTTGTTCTCAAGGACTGTAAATGTATGTTTTGCACTTAATAGTGATTTCAATACCGGAGAGTAATGAAGACATCATAACAAAACAATCTGTCAAACGATTGCAATATATGCAGTTATAATTAGAAAAAATTAATATAATTAGGTAATTATGTTGGTGAATATAAGGATGTACTTACATATAAACACTATATACATTCAATGCAACATGAAAAGATATTCTGTTTTTAAAGAGAATAGTATGCCCTTTTGTTTTCCAAAATAATTCTTGAGATATGCAATAATATTTTCTTGTTTATAAAATTTCAGACAATACTTTTAAATTAATAAACATATGTAGATGTTAAAAACAATTAAATTTGCATGTAGTTATATATATATATAGCCATATTGATTATAAAATCTTAAAGGTCTAACTACAAACATTTTAAATATTAAAGGATTATAAAGCTTTGCAATAAAATATGATAACTAACCATTATATAAAACAAATAATACAAATACATTATTTTAAAAAAAAATATTTTAAAACTATAATTTGTTTGCATTCTGTAAAAAAAAAAGTGCTTGCATGTTACTTCCTGACGAATCATAGTAAAATTATACCGAATTTTTTTTTCAAAGTTATACCTAAACAATAAACCATAATCGTATATCTTTAAAAAAAAGTAATGTGATCAACCAGTAACATTCATAACATAAATCTTAGGGACATAACCAAAAAAAATTCTTGAAAGGTTGGTTTAACTTTTTTGGTTCATTTCATGCAAATGAGAAGATTTTTTTTATTCCTGAAGTTTTGAATGACATAACATTGATAAATTTTTTAATAACACTACCTGTATATAAGAGGTAAGCAACTATTAACATCTTCAGTGCATTACCATTAATAGGGATAAGTTTGAAATAAATCTGTTGCTAAACGTTCTTTAGTTTTTCTAAAGAAGATTATGTGTTTTTGAAAATTTTCACTAAAGACAGAAAAATAATTGTCTAAATTGCAACGTTGACTTCGTTGTGTCAAAAAATTTAATAATGGCCCCCGCGGTTGTCAGCCCATCGCTGCAAAGTTCCTACAGCACGTGAGTATCAGCCAGTTTTGAACAACGGTCAGAAGTAACATGTATCTAGTTTGTCAGAAATGTGGCAGTACCTGTATTGGAGCTGCGAGCGTAGTTTTGGAGCCCAGGCGACGCGACGTGAAGAAAGGTGTCCAGTCACACGCTAGGAGAGATGAGCTAACAAAGGCCGCGCCATCTGAAAAACGCTCACAAACACACATAATACTGACGTGAAGTAACATCATTACTTTCTCAATAAGTGACGGGAAGTTTTTTTTTGGTTTTACTTATCCATTATATATATATAATTTATACATACATCCTAGATATACATACTCTGCAAATATAATTTATTCATTAGTCACTAATTAGTAAAACACTTTAATATTTGTCATGTCTGTGATACTTTATATGACAGCCAAGCCTTTGATGAATCATGAAGTTAAACGAATAATAAATTTATTTTTTAACTCGACGATCCTCCAGATATTTTTTATCTCTGGAATTGAAATAGCGTGAAAGAATCAGATCTACGTTTGGGCCATTCTTTTCTCATCGACTCAAATAACGTTAATGTGCGTGGAGAATTTTTTTTTCTAATTTAGTAACAATTGTTACAAAACTAAAGAATTAAAATTTATTTATCCTGGCATTCGAAGAAAAGACCGATATTTTAATTTAATGTGAATAGTTTATATAAGCCCTATTGTATTAACTCAAACACCAGAAAAATAAACGAAAAGTTGTTTTTAAAATCAATTATTTGGCAAATCTTAGGAACAAATTTCAAACTTCTGTACTATACACATTAGTGAGAAATTCAAGAATAATTAGCAAAAATGGATATATGCATAACCTTTCTTAAATTATATTATTTGGAGGTGAAAAAAAGTTTTTGCGATTTTAAGTGACATCTAGGATAGAATTCACAGTCCTTTAGATTTTCGGTTAATTGAGAGACATCTTAAATGGGATGCCTATGATTCTCCTTTTGATGATTGAGTTTTCTCATTTACTCAAATTTAATGACTGTATATTAGGGCCAATCAGTGAATCATATTAAATATATATTTTGTTTTAGTTTATTTTATTGAGAAAAGAATATGAGTATTTTTCAGGTTTTTAGATTTTCTATAAATTTACACTATTTTTAATAATATTAAATATGTAAATAATATGTTTTAATTTGAGTGTAAACTACTGCTAATTTTAGGGATGAATTGGAACTCATTTTTCTCATTGCATGCTATAAAATTGAATTTTACATGTTTTAAAACCCTCAATGCACATTTTAAGGTAATTTAAGTCCTAAATATGTTCTTTTTAGGTTTCTGTCTACATCTATTATTAATGTTTAACAAAGTTCTAGTTACAAAATTATAAACCTGTGGTTTTTCTTGGCCTTCAAAGCATTAAATTTATTTTCAGTGTTGATATAAATTTATAATTATGACCTTTGCATTTAATTTACATGGTAAACAACAAATCAACTGTTTTTTTTTTCATTGGAAATAGGCTTTGTACAAAATATAATACCTACTTTTTTTCGAATTAATGGACTATTTTTATGTATCTATAACGTCGCGAAATTTACCACTCTTTAGTTTAAAAAAAATATATATGTTTTTTTTACTTACCTTGTCCAGGATGTTCTCGTAGTTTTCAATGCAAAACCCAATTTTTTTTCTTCCTGTATTTATTGTGGTTTAACGGAACGGAAAATACTAAGTATCGCTGATCTCTTACTTTGCTTTTTGTAATTAGGCCATATTTTTACTCATACCCTAGTAGTATTCGGGAGGATATGGCAATCCAAGGCACAGACACGCGAAAACTACATTGAGGCAGCAAGAAAACAAATAAAACACTTTCTTCAATTGTAATTATAGTGACGATTTGTATTCCATTTCTGAAAAAAAAAATTATGTATAATCGTACACAACGATATGTAGTTGCAAAGTTTTAACAAATGTTAGAATATTTTTAGTTTTACACTTTGTCATATGTTTTATTTCTGCACTTATATAAAATACCATTATGTGGTTAATATTTTCTAGCTCTTTGCTTTTTTTTTTCAGTATCTAAATTTAAGCTATGAGTGTGTCAATGTGCCATAAGTTAACCGTTACTTTAACATTCAATAAATATGCACACACTATAAAAGTGAAAACAATTCACTGCTTACGAATTTGTTTAGTGTTATTGTTTGATGTAAGGTGTAATTAATGTTTACTTTTTGAATAATCTTTTACGTTTGAGTTTCGTAATATTTCCATTTACAGAGTAAGCATACGTAAATTTTGTGAGTTTTGGTCAACAAGCAGGTATATAATTGTAGATGAAAATTTTTCAAAACACTTATGAAAAAATAAAATGCCCTTTAACAATGAATAAATGTGTTTATGCAACTACAGTGCAATAATGAAATAAATAGCACATAACTAATTTACACTTTCTTTATGTTTTTTTTTCACACATACATCATAATTAGTGATTTTGAACATTGTTTATTGTAACTATAGTTGTACATTGTTTTAATTTCACCAAGGCCTGTATATAAATGATTAATAGCAACTTTTTGTGTTAAATCGCATAAACTTACATTGAACTTGTTTTTTAAAACTATATTATAAACATGTAAAGTTTCTAAAAAATGTAATGTGACATTACAATTCAATTTTTTCCAGTGTTGATTTTGTCACATTCGTTTTTGTTTCTGAATGCAATTTTTAAAATGCTTGCTTCACGGCAATTCATAGCAGCCATACAGGCTGCCTACCGTGCAGGAAAACATACTCATTTATTCTCGGATCTTAGATTAGTTAATAAAATCTTAAATCTGTGTTAAAATATATTGTGCTTAAACATTGTCCATTATTATTTTATACTTTCATTTAAACACAGTTAATGCACACAAAACTGCATAGCCTTCATTTAGTGTGCTTAACTCATTTATTATGTATTTAAAAGTGTGTGCGGGTTCTGTGCTGAAAACGTGAAAATCACTTATCGTGAAAAACTTGAAACCAGAATCGCCAAATCAAAATAAAAGAAAAAACTTAAATAGGTTTAAAAGCACGACTAGAATGTATTGGATACTCATTAAACTGGATTCCAGGTAGCCGAGGAGCCTGTCTCCACCATCTTGGATAGTAAAGCCACGGCGGCCATGAAGGTCAAGTTCAAATTCAAGGTCGTCCAAGATGGCCGCCATGATTTCACCATCCAAGATGGCGGAAACCGTCTCCTCGGCTCCTCACCTGGAACCCAGTATCAGAAGCCCCCAGTATAATTGCTAACATGTTTAATATTTATTGGTATTGTTTGGAAGAAACATATGCGACGTGGTGAAGTTTTTTCCCGGCGAAATCACGCACGATGTACAACTAAGTAACAACGTTCTCGTAGCATTTCGGTCAGTCAAGCTCGGTACGGTCAAAGCCAGTATTGTGGAATGTATTTTGCCGACAGAGCTGTGTTTCAAGGCCGTAGAAAGAAATGAGTTTCGGAAAGTTGACCGAACAATTGAACAAATATTTGTTTATCTTATATTTTTGTTATTTAAGTAATACAATTGAATTACAAAAGTTTTATTTTAAAGTACCTTCAGATTTA
>NW_026962492.1:300000-419393 GCF_032445375.1 Bacillus rossius redtenbacheri | reverse complement strand
AAACCGTAAACTACAAAGTAATAACTGCAAACTGCAAACTGACAACTGCAACTGCAAACTGCGAACTGCAAACTGCAAACTGTAAACACCTAACTGCAAACTACAAACTACAACTGCAATCTGCGAACGGCAAACTGCGAAATGCATACCTACTAACTGCGAACAGCAGACTCCGAACTGCACACTGCAAACTGCGAGCTGCAAATGCGAACTGCAAACGGCAATCCGCAAACCACAAACCTAAAACCGCAAACCGAACACCGTAATCCGCAAAGTGCAATTTGCGATTTGCGAACAGCAAACTTCAAACAACGACTTAAACTGCGAACTGCAAACTGCCAATTGCGAAATGAAAACTGTGAACTGCAAACAGCGAACCGCAAACCACTAACCTCAAAGATTTACGAAATGCAAAATGCGAACTGCAAACTGCAAATGCAAACCGCAAACTGAAAACCGTATGCGGAAGTTTGCGATCTGCGAACTGCGAACTGTTAACCTCAAACTGCGAACAGCAAACGGCAATACGCAAACCAAAAATCAAAAACCATTTACCGCAAACTACGAACTGCAAACTGCAAACTGCCTAATGCCAACTGTAAACCGCAAAACACAAACCGAAAACTGAAAACTGCTAATGGCAAATTGCGAACTGCAAACTGTGAACTCTAAACTGCGACCTGCAATGTGCAAATTGCAAACTGTAAAATTCAAACTACGAACTGCATATTGCGAACTGCAAACTGATTAAAGCAAACTGCCAACTGCAAACCACAAAACTAAAACCGCAATCCGCAAACTGCAGAACGATAAACGAAAACGGCGATAGATGACGTCGAACAGCGAACTGTAAACGGCGAACTGCAAAGCTACAAACTGCAAATGCAAACAGCAATCCGCAAAGCACAAAATTTAAACAGCAAACTACAAACTGCAAACTCCCAACTGCGAACTGCAAACTGCAAAAAGCGAACCTACGAACTCTGAACAGTAAACTGCGAATTGCAAACTGAGAACTGCGAACAGAAAACTGTGAACTGCAAACTGAGAACTACGCACTGCAAACTGCAAACTTTGAACTGCGAACTACAAATTGCGAACTGCAAACTGCATTCTCAGAACTGCGATGTGCGAAAAGCGAAATGCGAACAGCAAACTGCTCACTGCAACCTGCGAACTGTAAACTGCTAACTACGAACTGCGTGGTTTTAATTGCGAACTGAAAACTGCGATTCGTAAACCGCAAACCGATATTCGCAAACCACAAACTTCAAACTGTGAACTGCTAACTGTGAACTGCAAAATGTGAACTTAAAACTGCGACCTACAAACTACTGCAAACTGCAATTGCGAACAGCAAACCGCAAACGCAAAGCACAAAATTCAAACAGCAAATTGCTAACTGCAAATTGAAAACTGTAAACTGCAAACTAAGAACTACTATCTGCGAACTGCAAATTGCGAACTGCAAATATCAAAATGAAAACTACAACTGCAACACGTAAACCACATACCGCAAACTCGAACAGCAAACTGAAAACTGCAAACCGCAAAATGGAAACCGCAATTAACAATTTGCAAACTGCGATATGCAAACTTGCGAACAACGAACTGAAAAATGAGAAATGCGAAATGCGAACTGCAAACCGCAAACCGCAGACCGCAAACCACAAACCGTAAACTACACAGTAATAACTGCAAACTGCAGACTGACAACTGCAACTGCAAATTGCGATCTGCAAACTGCAAACATTAAACTCTTAACTGCTAACTGCAAACTGCAACTGAAATGTGCGAACGGAAAACTACGAAATTCAAATCTACTAACAGCCAAAAACAAACTCCTAACTGCACACTGCAAACTGCGAACTGCAACCTGCAAACTACAAACTTTTGGCTGTTACATGAGAACTGCAAACTGCGAACTGCAAAATGCGAAGTGCAAACTGCGAACTGCGAACAGCGAACTACAAGCTGCAAACCGCAAAAAGTAAAACTGCGAATTGCAAACAACAAAAACGCCAAATGCGTATTTGCGCACTGCGAACTGCAAACAGCGAACTGAAAAACTTCTAACTTCATACTACGAACTGCAAATGCGAACTGAAAACGGCAATCAGCAAACCACAAACCATAAACCACAAACCGAAAACCGAAATCCGCAAACGACAATTTGCGATTTGCGAACTGCGAACTTCAAAATGCAACTGAAACTGCGAACCGCAAAACGCAATCCGCATACCATATACATTCTACCGCAAACTGCGATATGCGAACTAATTAATTGCCTAATTGCCTGTCTTTTTGCCTAATTTCCTGCCTGTTTAATTGCCTACCTAATTGCCAGCTTAATTAACTGCCTAATTGCCTGAATATTTGCCTGACTAATTGCCTGCCTAATTAACTGCCTAATTGCTTGTCTCATTGCCAGCCTAATTGCCTGCCTAATTCTCTGCCTCACTGCCTGCCTAATTGCCTGCATAACTGCCTGCCTAATTTCCTGCTTAATTGCCTTCCTAATTAACTGCCTAATAGCCTGCCTAATTAACTGCCTAACTGCCTGCCTAATTGCCTGCATAATTGCCTGCCTAATTTCCTGCTTAATTGCCTGCCTAATAAATTGCCTAATAGCCTGCCTAATTAACTGCCTAACTGCCTGCCTAATTACCTGCCTAACTGCCTGCCTATTTGCCTGCTTGATTGCCTGCCTAATTGCCTGCCTAATTTACTGCCTAAAAACCTGCCGAATTGCCTACCTGCTTAATTGCCTGCCTGCCTAATTGCCTGCCTAATTCCCGCCTTAATTGCCTGCCTAATTGCCTGCCTAATTAGCTGCGTAATTGCTTGCCTAATTAACTGCCTTATTGCCTGCCTAATTGCCTGCCTAATCATCTGTCTTATTGCCTGCCTAATTAACTGCCTAATTCCCTGCTTAATTGCCTGCCTAATTAACTGCCTAATTGCCTGCCTTATTAACTGCCTAATGGCCTGCCTCATTGCCTGCCTAATTGCCTGCTAATAGCCTGCTAATTGTCTGCTCACTATTTGCCTGCCTAATTGCCTGCCTAATTGCCTGACTAATTGCCTGCCTAATTGCCTGCCTAATTGCCAGCCTAATTGCCTGCCTAATTGTCTGCCTGCCTAATTGTCTGCCTGCCTAATTGCCTGCCTAATTACCTGCCAAATTGCCTGCCAAATTGCTTGCCCAATTAACTGCCTAATTGCCTGCCTAATTCTCTGCCCTACTGCCTGCCTAATTGCCTGCCTGCCTAATTGCCTGCATAATTGCCTGCCTAATTTCCTGCTTAATTGCCTGCCTAATTAACTGCCTAATTAACTGCCTAATTGCCTGCCTTATTGCCTGCCTGCCTAATTGTCTACCTAATTGCCTGCCTAATCATCTGTCTTATTGCCTGCCTAATTAACTGCTTATTTCCCTGCTTAACTGCCTGCCTAATTAACTGCCTAATTGCCTGCCTAATTAACTGCCTAATTGCCTGCCTTATTGCCTTCCTTATTAACTGCTTTATTGCCGACCTAATTAACTGCCTTATTGCCTTCCTAATTAACTGCTTAATTACCTTCCTAATAACCTGCCTAATTGCCTTCCTTATTACCTGCTTAACTGCCTGCCTAATTGCCGGCCTAATTTCCTGCCAAATTGCCTGCCTGCCTAATTAACTGCCTTAATGACTGCCTAATTAACTGCTTTATTGCCTGCTAAATAAATGCCTAATTGCCTGCCTAATTAAATGACTAAATGCCTGCCTAAATAACTGCCTAACTGCCTGCCTATTTGCCTGCCTAATTTCCTGCCTAATTAACTGCCTAATTGCCTGCCTAATTGCCTGCCTAATTGCCTGATTAAATTCCTGCCTAATTGACTGCCTAATTGTCTGCTTATTGCTTGCCTAATTAACTACCTAATTGCGAGCCTTATTACCTGCATAATTGCCTGCCTAATTGCCTGCCTATTTGCCTGCATAATTACCTGCCAAATTGCCTGCTTGCCTAATTAACTGCTTAATTGCCTGCCTAATTGCCTGCCTGCCTATTTATAACTTAATATCCTGCCTAATTAGGGGCCTAATAAACTGCCTAATTGCCTGCCTAATTAACTGCCTATTTGCCTGCCTAATTGGTTGCCTGCCTAATTGCTTGCCTAATTAACTGCCTAATTGCCTGCCTAATTTATTTCCTAATTGCCTGCCTAATTGCCTGCTTAATTGCCTGCCTAATTATCTGCCTAATTGCCTGCCTAATTAGTTGCCTAATAAACTGCCTAATGTTTGCCTAACTATCTGCTTAATTGCCTGCCTAATTGCTTGCCTAATTGCCTGTCCAATTGCCTGCCTAATTATCTGCCTAATTGCCTGCCTTATTAACTACCTTATTGCCTGCCTAATTGCCTGCCTTATTGCCTGCCTAATTGCCTGCTCTATTGACTGCCTAATTAACTGCCTAATTGCCTGCCTAATCAACTGCCTAATTGACTGCCTAACTGCCTGCCTAATTATCTGCCTAATTGCCTGCCTTATTGCCTGCCTAATTGCTTGCCTAATTGTCTGCCTAATTACCTGCCTAATGCCCTCCCTAATTAACTGCCTAATTACCTGCCTAATTATCTGCCTAATTGCCTGTTTAATTAACTACCTAATTGCCTGCCTATTTGCCTGTTTAAATGCTTGCCTAATTAAATGCCTTATTGCCTGCCTAATTGCCTGCTTAATTGCTTGCCTTATTAACTGACTAATTGCCTGTCTAATAGCCTGCTTAATTAACTGCCTAATTGCCTGCCTAATTAACTGCCTTACTACCTGCCTAATTGCCTGCCTAATTATCTGCCTAATTGCCTGCCTTATTGCCTGCCTAATTGCTTGCCTAATTGTCTGCCTAATTACCTGCCTAATTCCCTCCCTAATTAACTGCCTAATTACCTGCCTAATTATCTGCCTAATTGCCTGCCTAATTAACTGCCTTACTGCCTGCCTAATAAAGTGCCTAATTGCCTGCATAAATAACTACCTAATTTCCTGCCTTATTTCCTGCCTAATTGCCTGCCTAATTGCTTGCCTGCCTAATTGCCTGCCTAATTAACTGCCTAATTGCCTGCCTAATTAACTGCCTAATTAGTTGCCTAATTAACTGCCTAATTGCCTGCCTAATTATCTGCTTAATTGCCTGCCTAATTGCTTGCCTAATTGCCTGTCCAATTGCCTTTCTGATTACCTGTTTAATAGCCTGCCTAATTAGGGGCCTAATTAACTGCCTAATTGCTAGCCTAATCAAATACCTAATTGCGTGCCTAATTACCTGCCTACTTGCCTGCCTAATTAAATGCCTAATTAGTTGCCTAATTAACTGCCTAATTGCCTGCCTAATTATCTGCTTAATTGCCTGCCTAATTGCTTGCCTAATTGCCTGTCCAATTGCCTTTCTGATTACCTGTTTAATAGCCTGCCTAATTAGGGGCCTAATTAACTGCCTAATTGCCTGCCTAATTAAGTGCCTAATTGTATGCCTAATAGCTTTGTCTGCCTAATTGCCTGCCTAATTAACTGCCTAATAGCCTGTCTATATGCCTGCCTAATTAACTAACTAATTGCTTGCCTTATTCATTTCTTATTTGCTTGCCTAATTAACTGCCTTATTGCCTGCCTAATAGACTGCTTTATTGCCTGCCTTATTAACTGCCTAATTGTACGCCTAATTAACTGCCTAATTGACTGCCTAATTGCTTGCCTAATAAACTGCCTAATTTCCTGCCTTATTGCTTGCCTAATTGCCTGCCTAATTAACTGCCTAATTGCCTACCTAAATAACTGACTAATAGTCTTCCTATTTAACTGCCAAAATAACTGCCTAATTGACTGCCTAATTATCTGCCTAATTGCCTGCTTTATTGCCTGCCTAATTGCTTGCCTAATTGTCTGTCTAATTACCTGCCAAATTGTCTGCCTACCTAATAAACTGCTTAATTGCATTCCTAGTTGCCTGCCTGCCTAATTGCCTGCTTAATTGCCTGCCTTATTAACTGCCTATTTGCCTGCCTAATAAACTGCCTAATTGCCTGCCTAATTGCTTGCATAATTGCCTTCCTGCCTGCCTAAATGCCTGCTTAAATGCCTTCCTAATTGCCTGCCTTATTAACTGCCCAATTGCTTGCTTACTTAACTGCCTAATTGCCTGCCTAATTGCCTGCTTAATTGCCTGCCTATTCGCCTGCCTAATTGCCTGCCTAATTAACTGCCTAAAAACCTGCCAAATTAAGTGTTTAATTACCTGCCTAATTGCCTGCCTTATTGCCTGCCTAATTATCTGCCTAATGGCCTGCCTAATTATATGCCTGCCTAATAAACTACTTAATTGCCTTCCTAATTAACTGCCTAATTGCCTGCCTTATTACCTGCATAACTACCTGCCTAATTGTTGGCCTAATTGCCTGCCTAATTGCCTGCCTTATTGCCTGCCTTATTAACTGCTTAATCGCCGACCTAATTAACTGCCTAATTGCCTTCCTAATTAACTGCTTAATTATCTTCCTAATTAACTGCCTAATTGCATTCCTTATTACCTGCCTAACTACCTGCTTAATTGCCTGCCTAATTAACTGCCTTAATGACTGCTTAATTAACTGCTTAATTAACTGCTTTATTGCCTGCTAAATAAATGCCTAATTGCCTGCCTAATTAAATGACTAAATGCCTGCCTAAATAACTGCCTAACTGCCTGCCTATTTGCCTGCCTAATTTCCTGCCAAATTAACTGCCTAATTGCCTGCCTAATTGCCTGCCTAATTAACTGCCTAATTGCCTGCTTAAATTCCTGCCATATTGACTGCCTTATTGTCTGCCTAATTGCTTGCCTAATTAACTACCTAATTGCGTGCCTAATTACCTGCCTAATCGCCTGCCTAATTTGCCTATTTACCTGCCTATTTTCCTGCATAATTACCTGCCAAATTGCCTGCTTGCCTAATTAACTGCTTAACTGCCTGCCTAATTGCCTGCCTGCCTAATTACCCGCTTAATAGCTTGCCTAATTAGGGGCCTAATTAACTGCCTAATTGCCTGTTAAATTAACTGCCTATTTGCCTGCCTAATTGCTTGCCTGCCTAATTGCTCGCCTAATTAACTGCCTAATTGCCTGCCTAATTTACTGCCTAATTTCCTGCCTAATTTCCTGCTTAATTGCCTGCCTAATTATCTGCCTAATTGACTGCCTAATTGCCTGCCTTATTGCCTGCCTAATTAACTGCCTTATTTCCTGCCTTATTGCCTGCCTAATTGCCTGCCTAATTAACTGCCTAATTGCCTGCCTAATAACTGCCTAATTGCCTGCCTATTTAACAGCTTAATTAACTGCCTAATTGCCTGCCTAATTAACTGCCTAATTGCCTGCCTAATTATCTGCTTAATTGCCTACCTAATTGCTTGCCTAATTGCCTGTCCAATTGCCTGCCTAATTATCTGCCAAATTGCCTGCCTAATAAACTACCTAATTGCTTGCTTAATTGCCTGCCTAAATGCTTGCCTAATTAACTGCCTTATTGCCTGCCTAATTGCCTGCTTAATTGCTTGCCTAATTAACTGACTAATAGCCTGTCTGATTGCCTGCTTAATTAACTGCCTAATTGCCTGCCTAATTAACTGCCTAATAAACTGCCTTACTGCCTGCCTAATTGCCAGCCTAATTATCTGCCTAATTGCCAGCATTATTGCCTGCCTAATTGTCTGCTTAATTAACTGCCTAATTGCCTGCATAATTATCTGCCTTATTGCCTGCCTAATTAACTGCCTTACTGCCTGCCTAATTGCCTGCCTAATTAACTGCCTTAAAGTGCCTAATTGCCTGCCTATATAACTGTCTAATTTGTTGCCTTATTGACTGCCTAATTGCCTGCCTAATTGCTTGCCTGCCTAATTGCCTGCCTAATTAACTGCCTAATTTTCTGACTAATTGCTTGCCTAATTAACTACCTAATTGCGTGCCTAATTACCTGCCTACTTGCATGTCTAATAAAATGCCTAATTAGTTGCCTAATTAACTGCCTAATTGCCTGCCTAATTATCTGCCTAATTGGCTGCCTAATTAGTTGCTAATTGACTGCCTAATTGCCTGCCTAATTGCCTGCCTGATTAACTGCCTAATTTCCTGCCTTATTGCCTGCCTAATTGCCTGCCTAATTATCTGCCTAATTGCCTGCCTTATTAAATACCTAATTGCCTGCCTATTTATCTGCATAATTAACTGCCTAATTGCCTGCCTAATTAACTGCCTAATTGCCTGCCTTATTTTTTGCATATTGCCTGCCTAATTGCTTGCCTAATTGACTGTCCAATTGCCTGCCTAATTATCTGCCTAATTGCCTGCCTAATTAACTACCTAATTGTCTGCCTAATTGCCTGCCTTAATGCTTGCCTTATTAACTGCCTTATTGCCTACCTAATTGCCTGCTTAATTAACTGCCTAATTGCCTGCCTAATTATCTGCCTAATTAACTGCCTTACTGCCTGCCTTATTGCCTGCCTAATTATCTGCCTAATTGCCTGCCTAATTATCTTCCTTATTGCCTGCCTTATTGCCTCCCTAATTGTCTGCCTAATTACCTGCCTAATTGCCTCCCTAATGAACTGCCTTATTGCCTGCCTAATTATCTGCCTAATTGCCTGCCTAATTAAATGCCTAATTGCCTGCATATTTAACTGCTTAATTAACTGCCTAATTGCCTGCCTAATTAACTGCCTAATTGCCTGCCTAATTATCTGCCAAATTGCTTGCCTAATTAACTGCCTTATTGCCTGCCTAATTGACTGCCTAATTGCCTGCCTAATAAACTGCCTAATTTCCTGCCTTATTGCTTGCCTAATTAACTGCCTAATTGCCTACCTAATTAACTGCCTAATTGCCTTCCTATTTAACTGCCAAATTAACTGCCTAATTGACTGCCTAATTATCTGCCTAATTGCCTGCCTTATTGCTTGCCTAATTGCCCGCCTAATTATCTGTTTAATTGCCTACCTAATTGCCTGCCTAATTGCCAGCCTAATTGTATGCCTGACTATTTGTTTGCCTAAATACCTGCCTATTAGCCTGCCTAATTGCCTGCCTATAAGCCTGCGTAATTGCCTGCCTATTTAACTGCCTAATAGCCTGCTTAATTGCTGCCTAATTGCCTGCCTAATTGCCTGCCTAATTAACTGCCTAATTGCCTGCCTAATTGCCAGCCTAATTGTATGCCTGCCTATTTGTTTGCCTAAATGCCTGCCTATAAGCCTGCCTAATTGCCTTCCTAATTGCCTGCCTAATTAACTGCCTAATTGCCTGCCTAATTGCTGCCTAATTGCCTGCCTAATTGCCTGCCTAATTGCCTGCCTAATTGCCTGCCTAATAAACTGCCTATTTGCCTGCGTAATTGCTTGTCTGCCTAATTGCCTGTCTAATTGCTTGTCTGCCTAATTGCCTGAAATACATACCACAACCCACAAACCACATACCATAAGCTTTATACAGCAAACTGCGAATTGCAAACTGCAAAATTATTTTACAAAAAGAAAACTGGAAATTGCAATTCGCAATCCGCAAATCGCAAACGGCAATTTGCAAACTGCGAACTGCGAACATCACACTGCTAACTAACTGCAAACCGAAATCGCAAACCACAAACTTCAAACAGCAAACTGCGAACAAAAACCTGCAAACAGTGAACTTCAAAATGCTGACTATTACTGGCGAACTGCCAAATACAAATTGCTACCTGCAAACCGAAAACCACAAACCGTAAACTACAAAGTAATAACTGCAAACTGCAAACTGACAACTGCAACTGCAAACTGCGAACTGCAAACTGCAAACTGTAAACACCTAACTGCAAACTGCAAAAAAAACTGCAAACTGCGAAATGCATACCTACTAACTGCGAACAGCAAACTTCGAACTGCACACTGCAAACTGCGAGCTGCAAATGCGAACTGCAAACGGCAATCCGAAAACCACAAACCTAAAACCGCAAACCGAACACCTATAGTCCGCAAAGTGCAATTTGCGATTTGCGAACAGCAAACTTCAAACTACGACTTAAACTGCGAACTGCAAACTGCCAATTGCGAAATGAAAACTGTGAACTGCAAACAGCGAACCGCAAACCACTAACCTCAAATATTTGCGTATTGCGAACAGCGAATTGCAAAATGCGAACTGCAAACTGCAAATGCAAACCGCAAACTGAAAACCGTATGCGGAAGTTTGGGATCTGCGAACTGCGAACTGTTAACCTCAAACTGCGAACAGCAAACGGCAATCCGCAAACCAAAAATCCAAAACCATTTACCGCAAACTACGAACTGCAAACTGCAAACTGCCTAATGCCAACTGCAAACCGCAAAACGCAAACAGAAAACTGAAAACTGCTAATGGCAAATTGCGAACTGCAAACTGTGAACTCTAAACTGCGACCTGCAATGTGCAAATTGCAAACTGTAAAATTCAAACTACGAACTGCATATTGCGAACTGCAAACTGATTAAAGCAAACTGCCTACTGCAAACCACAAAACTAAAACCGCAATCCGCAAACTGCAGAACGATAAACGAAAACGCCGATAGATGACGTCGAACAGCGAACTGTAAACGGCGAACTGCAAAGCTACAAACTGCAAATGCGAACAGCAATCCGCAAAGCACAAAATTTAAACAGCAAACTACAAACTGCAAACTCCCAACTGCGAACTGCAAACTGCAAAAAGCGAACCTACGAACTCTGAACAGTAAACTGCGAATTGCAAACTGAGAACTGCGAACAGAAAACTGTGAACTGCAAACTGAGAACTACGCACTGCAAACTGCAAACTTTGAACTGCGAACTACAAATTGCGAACTGCAAACTGCATTCTCAGAACTGCGATGTGCGAAAAGCGAAATGCGAACAGCAAACTGCTCACTGCAACCTGCGAACTGTAAACTGCTAACTACGAACTGCGTGGTGCTAATTGCGAACAGAAAACTGCGATTCGTAAACCGCAAACCGATATTCGCAAACCACAAACTTCAAACTGCGAACTGCTAACTGTGAACTGCAAACTGTGAACTCTAAACTGCGACCTACAAACTACTGCAAACTGCAATTGCGAACAGCAAACCGCAAACGCAAAGCACAAAATTCAAACAGCAAATTGCTAACTGCAAATTGAAAACTGTAAACTGCAAACTAAGAACTACTATCTGCGAACTGCAAATTGAGAACTGCAAATATCAAAATGAAAACTACAACTGCAACACGTAAACCACATACCGCAAACTCGAACAGCAAACTGAAAACTGCAAAACGCAAAATGGAAACCGCAATTAACAATTTGCAAACTGCGATATGCGAACTTGCGAACAACGAACTGAAAAATGAGAAATGCGAAATGCGAACTGCAAACTGCAAAAAGCGAACTGCAAACCGCAAACCGCAGACCGCAAACCACAAACCGTAAACTACACAGTAATAACTGCAAACTGCAGACTGACAACTGCAACTGCAAATTGCGATCTGCAAACTGCAAACATTAAACTCCTAACTGCTAACTGCAAACTGCAACTGAAATGTGCGAACGGAAAACTGCGAAATTCAAATCTACTAACAGCCAAAAACAAACTCCTAACTGCACACTGCAAACTGCAAAATGCAACCTGCAAACTACAAACTACTAATTAACTGCCTAATTGCCTGCCTTATTTACTGTCTAATTGACTGCCTTTTTGCCTGCCTAATTAACAGCCTTACTGCCTGCCTAATTGCATGCCTGCCTAATTGCCTGCCTAATTAACTTCCTTAAAGTGCCTAATTGCCTGCCTAAATAACTGCCTAATTTCCTGCCTTATTGCCAGCCTAATTGCTTGCCTGCCTAATTGCCTGCATTATTAACTGCCTAATTGCTTGCCTAATAAACTGCTTAATTGCCTGCCTAACTATCTGCTTAATTGCCTGCCTAATAGCTTGCCTAATTGCCTGTCCAATTGCCTGCCTAATTATCTGCCTAATTGCCTGCCTTATTAACTACCTTATTGCCTGCCTAATTGCCTGCCTAAATGCTAGCCTAATTAACTGCCTTATTGCCTGCCTAATTGCCTTCCTAATTGCCTGCCTAATTGCCTGCCTCATTGCCTGCCTAATTAACTGCCTAATTTCCTGCCTAATTAACTGCCTAATTGCCTGCCTAATTATCTGTTTTTGCCTGCCTAATTGCTTGCCTAATTACCTGTCCAATTGCCTGCCTAATTAACTGCCTAATTGCCTGCCTAATTAACTGCCTAATTGCCTGCCTAATTAACTACCTAATTGCCTGCCTAATTGCCTGCCTAAATGCTTGCCTAATTAACTGCCTTATTGCCTGACTAATTGCCTGCTTAATTGCTTGCCTAATTAACTGACTAATAGCCTGTCTAATTGCCTGCTTAATTTACTACCTAATTGCCTGCCTAATTAACTGCCTTACTGCCTGCCTAATTTCCTGCCTAATTGCCTGCCTAATTATCTGCCTAATTGCCTGCCTTATTGCCTGCCTAATTGCTTGCCTAATTGTCTGCCTAATTACCTGCCTAATTGCCTGCCTAATTAACTGCCTAATTGCCTGCCTAATTAACAGCCTTAATGCCTGCCTAAATTGCATGCCTGCCTAATTGCGTGCCTAATTAACTGCCTTAAAGTGCCTAATTGCCTGCCTAAATAACTGCCTAATTTCCTGCCTTATTGACTGCCTAATTGCCTGCCTAATTAACTGCCTAATTGCCTGCCTAATTAACTGCCTAATTGCCTGCCTAACTATCTGCTTAATTGCCTGCCTAATTGCTTGCCTAATTGCCTGTCCAATTGCCTGCCTAATTATCTGCCTAATTGCCTTCCTAATAAACTACCTTATTGCCTGTCTAATTGCCTGCCTAAATGCTAGCCTAATTAACTGCCTTATTGCCTGCCTAATTGCCTGCTCTATTGCCTGCCTTATTAACTGCCTAAATAACTGCCTAATTGCCTGCCTAATTAACTGCCTAATTGCCTGCCTTATTAACTGCCTCATTGACTGCCTAATTTACTGCCTAATTGACTGCCTAATTGAATGCCTCATTGCCTGCCTAATTAACTGCCTAATTTCCTGCCTTATTGCCTGCCTAATTGCCTGCCTAATTAACTGTCTAATTGCCTGCCTAATTAAATGCCTAATTGCCTGCCTATTTAACTGCTTTATTAACTGCCTAATTGCCTGCCTTATTAACTGGCTAAATGCCTGCCTAATTAACTGCCAAATTGCCTGCCTAATTAACTGCCTAATTGACTGCCTAATTTACTGCCTAATTGACTGCCTAATTGCCTGCCTCATTGCCTGCCTAATTAACTGCCTAATTTCCTGCCTTATTGCCTGCCTAATTGCCTGCCTAATTAACTACCTAATTGCCTGCCTAATTAACTGCCTTAAAGTGCCTAATTGCCTGCCTAAATAACTGCCTAATTTCCTTCCTTATTGCCTGCCTAATTGCTTGCCTGCCTAATTGCCTGCCTAATTAACTGCCTAATTGCCTGCCTAATTAACTGCTTAATTGCCTGCCTAACTATCTGCTTAATTGCCTGCCTAATTGCTTGCCTAATTGCCTGTCCAATTGCCTGCCTAATTAACTGCCTAATTGCCTGCCTAATTAACTACCTTATTGCCTGCTTAATTGCCTGCCTAAATGCAAGCCTAATTAACTGCCTTATTGCCTGCTCTATAGCCTGCCTTATTAACTGCCAAATTAACTGCTTATTTGCTTCCTAATTAACTGCCTAATTGCCTGCCTTATTAACTGCCTAATTGCCTGCCTAATTAACTGCCTAATTGACTGCCTAATTGCCTGCCTGCCTAATTGCCTGCCTAATTAACTGCCTTAAAGTGCCTAATTGCCTGCCTAAATAACTGCCTAATTTCCTGCCTTATTGCCTGCCTAGGTGCTTGCCTGCCTAATTGCCTGCCTAATTAACTGCCTAATTGCCTGCCTAATTAACTGCTAATTGCCTGCCTAACTATCTGCTTAATTGCCTGCATAATTGCTTGCCTAATTGCATGTACAATTGCCAGCCTAATTATCTGCCTAATTGCCTGCCTAATTAACTACCTTATTGCCTGCCTAATTGCCTGCCTAAATGCTAGCCTAATTAACTGCCTTATTGCCTGCCTAATTGCCTGCTCTATTGCCTGCCTTATTAACTGCCTAATTAACTGCCTAATTGCCTGCCTAATTAACTGCCTAATTGCCTGCATAATTAACTGCCTAATTTCCTGCCTAATTAACTGCCTAATTGACTGCCTAATTGTTTGCCTCATTGCCTGCTTAATTAACTGCCTAATTTCCTTCCTTATTGTTTGCCTGATTGCCTGCCTAATTAACTGCCTAATTGCCTGCCTAATTAAATGCCTAATTGCCTGCCTATTTAACTGCTTAATTAACTGCCTAATTGCCTGCCTAATTAACTGCCTAATTGCCTGCCTAATTATCTGCTTATTGCCTGCCTAAATAACTGCCTAATTTCCTGCCTTATTGCCTGCCTAATTGCTTGCCTGCCTAATTGCCTGCCTAATTAACTGCCTAATTGCCTGCCTAATTGCCTGCCCAATTAACTGCCTAATTGCCTGCCTAATTGCCTGCCTAATTGCCTGCCTAACTATCTGCTTAATTGCCTGCCTAATTGCTTGCCTTATTGCCTGCTTAATCGCCTGCTCTATTGCCTGCCTTATTAACTGCCTAATTAACTACCTAATTGCCTGCCTAATTAACTGCCTAATTGCCTGCCTAATTAACTGCCTTAAAGTGCCTAATTGCCTGCCTAAATAACTGCCTAATTTCCTTCCTTATTGCCTGCCTAATTGCTTGCCTGCCTAATTGCCTGCCTAATTAACTGCCTAATTGCCTGCCTAATTAACTGCTTAATTGCCTGCCTAACTATCTGCTTAATTGCCTGCCTTATTGCTTGCCTAATTGCCTGTCCAATATCCTGCCTAATTATCTGCCTAATTGCCTGCATAATTAACTACCTTAATGCCTGCTTAATTGCCTGCCTAAATGCAAGCCTAATTAACTGCCTTATTGCCTGCCTAATTGCCTGCTCTATTGCCTGCCTTATTAACTGCCAAATTAACAGCTTATTTGCTTCCTAATTAACTGCCTAATTGCCTGCCTAATTAACTGCCTAATTGCCTGCCTAATTAACTGCCTAATTGACTGTCTAATTGCCTGCCTGCCTAATTGCCTGCCTAATTAACTGCCTTAAAGTGCCTAATTGCCTGCCTAAATTACTGCCTAATTTCCTGCCTTATTGCCTGCCCAGGTGCTTGCATGCCTAATTGCCTGCCTAATTAACTGCCTAATTGCCTGCCTAACTATCTGCTTAATTGCCTGCATAATTGCTTGCCTAATTGCCTGTCCAATTGCCTGCCTAATTATCTGCCTAATTGCCTGCCTAATTAACTACCTTATTGCCTGCCTAATTGCCTGCCTAAATGCTAGCATAATTAACTGCCTTATTGCCTGCCTAATTGCCTGCTCTATTGCCTGCCTTATTAACTGCCTAATTAACTACCAAATTGCCTGCCTAATTAACTGCCAAATTGCCTGCCTAATTAACTGCCTTAAAGTGCCTAATTGTCTGCCTAAATAACTGCCTAATTTCCTGCCTTATTGCCTGCCTTATTGCTTGCAAGCCTAATTGCCTGCCTAATTAACTGCCTAATTGCCTGCCTAATTAACTGCCTAATTGCCTGCCTAATTGCCTGCCTAATTGCCTGTCTAACTATCTGCTTAATTGCCTGCCTAATTGCTTGCCTAATTGTCTGCCTAATTACCTGCCTAATTGCCTCCCTAATTAACTGCCTAATTGCCTGCCTAATTATCTGCCTAATTGCCTGCCTAATTAACAGCCTTACTGCCTGCCTAATTGCATGCCTGGCTAATTGCCTGGCTAATTAACTGCCTTAAAGTGCCTAATTGCCTGCCTAAATAACTGCCTAATTTCCTGCCTTATTGCCTGCCTAATTGCTTGCCTGCCTAATTGCCTGCCTAGTTAACTGTCTAATTGCCTGCCTAATTGCTTGCCTAATTGCCTGTCCAATTGTTTGCCTAATTATCTGCCTAATTGCCTGCCTAATTAACTACCTTATTGCCTGCCTCATTGCCAGCCTAAATGCTAGCCTAATTAACTGCCTAATTGCCTGCCTAATTGCCTGCCTAATTAACTGCCTAATTGCCTGCCTAATTATCTGCTTATTTCCTGCCTTATTAACTGCCTAATTAACTACCTAATTGCCTGCCTAATTAACTGCCTAATTGCCTGCCTTATTTACTGCCTAATTGACTGCCTAATTGCCTGCCTAATTGCTTGCCTTATTGCCTGCCTTATTGCCTGCCTAATTAACTGCCTAATTTCCTGCCTTATTGCCTGCCTAATTGCCTGCCTAATCAAATGCCTAATTGCCTGCCTATTTTACTGCTTAATTAACTGCCTAATTGCCTGCCTAATTAACTGCCTAATTGCCTGCCTAATTATCTGCTTATTGCCTGCCTAATTGCTTGCCTAATTGCCTGTCCAATTGCCTGCCTAATTAACTGCCTAATTGCCTGCCTAATTAACTGCCTAATTGCCTGCCTAATTAACTACCTAATTGCCTGCCTAATTGCCTGCCTAAATGCTCGCCTAATTAACTGCCTTATTGCCTGTCTAATTGCCTGCCTAATTGCATGCCTAATTAACTGACTAATAGCCTGTCTACATGCCTGCTTAATTAACTGCCTAATTGCCTGCCTAATTAACTGCCTTACTGCCTGCCTAATTGCCTGCCTAATTATCTGCCTAATTGCCTGCTAATTGCCTGCCTAATAGCTTGCATAATTGTCTGCCTAATTACCTGCCTAATTGCCTCCCTAATTAACTGCCAAATTACCTGCCTAAATATCTGCCTAATTGCCTGCCTAATTAACAGCCTTACTGCCTGCCTAATTAACTGCCTTAAAGTGCCTAATTGCCTGCCTAAATAACTGCCTAATTTCCTGCCTTATTGCCTGCCTAATTGCTTGCCTGCCTAATTGCTTGCCTAATTGCCTGTCCAATTGCCTGCCTAATTAACTGCCTTATTGCCTGCCTAATTGCCTGCTTAATTGCTTGCCTAATTAACTGACTTATAGCCTGTCTAATTGCCTGCTTAATTAAATACCTAATTTCCTGCCTAATTAACTGCCTTACTGCCTGCCTAATTTCCTGCCTAATTGCCTGCCTAATTAACTGCCTAATTGCCTGCCTAACTATCTGCTTAATTGCCTGCCTAATTGCTTGCCTAATTGCCTGTCAAATTGCCTGGCTAATTAACTGCCTAATTGCCTGCCTAATTGCTTGTCTGCCTAATTGCCTGAAATACATACCACAACCCACAAACCACATACCATAAGCTTTATACAGCAAACTGCGAATTGCAAACTGCAAAATTTAATTTACAAAAAGAAAACTGGAAATTGCAATTCGCAATCCTCAAATCGCAAACGGCAATTTGCAAACTGCGAACTGCGAACATCACACTGCTAACTAACTGCAAACCGAAATCGCAAACCACAAACTTCAAACAGCAAACTGCGAACAAAAACCTGCAAACAGCGAACTACAAAATGCTGTCAATTACCGGCGAACTGCCAAATACAAATTGCTACCTGCAAACCGCAAACCACAAACCGTAAACTACAAAGTAATAACTGCAAACTGCAAACTGACAACTGCAATTGCAAACTGCGAATTGCAAACTGCAAACTGTAAACACCTAACTGCAAACTGCAAACTACAACTGCAAACTGCGAAATGCATACCTACTAACTGCGAACAGCAAACTCCGAACTGCACACTGCAAACTGCGAGCTGCAAATGCGAACTGCAAACGGCAATCCGCCAACCACAAACCTAAAACCGCAAACCGAACACCGTAATCAGCAAAGTGCAATTTGCGATTTGCGAACAGCAAACTTCAAACTACGACTTAAACTGCGAACTGCAAACTGCCAATTGCGAAATGAAAACTGTGAACTGCAAACAGCGAACCGCAAACCAATAACCTCAAATATTTGCGAATTGCGAATTGCGAAATGCAAAATGCGAACTGCAAACTGCAAATGCAAACCGCAAACAGAAAACCGTATGCGGAAGTTTGGGATCTGCGAACTGCGAACTGTTAACCTCAAACTGCGAACTGCAAACTGCCTAATGCCAACTGCAAACCGCAAAACGCAAACCGAAAACTGAAAATTGCTAATGGCAAATTGCGAACTGCAAACTGTGAACTCTAAACTGCGACCTGCAATGTGCAAATTGCAAACTGTAAAATTCAAACTACGAACTGCATATTGCGAACTGCAAACTGATTAAAGCAAACTGCCTACTGCAAACCACAAAACTAAAACCGCAATCCGCAAACTGCAGAACGATAAACGAAAACGCCGATAGATGACGTCGAACAGCGAACTGTAAACGGCGAACTGCAAAGCTACAAACTGCAAATGCGAACAGCAATCCGCAAAGCACAAAATTTAAACAGCAAACTACAAACTGCAAACTCCCAACTGCGAACTGCAAAAAGCGAACCTACGAACTCTGAACAGTAAACTGCGAATTGCAAACTGAGAACTGCGAACAGAAAACTGTGAACTGCAAACTGAGAACTACGCACTGCAAACTGCAAACTTTGAACTGCGAACTACAAATTGCGAACTGCAAACTGCATTCTCAGAACTGCGATGTGCGAAAAGCGAAATGCGAACAGCAAACTGCTCACTGCAACCTGCGAACTGTGAACTGCTAACTACGAACTGCGTGGTGCTAATTGCGAACAGAAAACTGCGATTCGTAAACCGCAAACCGATATTCGCAAACCACAAACTTCAAACTGCGAACTGCTAACTGTGAACTGCAAACTGTGAACTCTAAACTGCGACCTACAAACTACTGCAAACTGCAATTGCGAACAGCAAACCGCAAACGCAAAGCACAAAATTCAAACAGCAAATTGCTAACTGCAAATTGAAAACTGTAAACTGCAAACTAAGAACTACTATCTGCGAACTGCAAATATCAAAATGAAAACTACAACTGCAACACGTAAACCACATACCGCAAACTCGAACAGCAAACTGAAAACTGCAAAACGCAAAATGGAAACCGCAATTAACAATTTGCAAACTGCGATATGCGAACTTGCGAACAACGAACTGAAAAATGAGAAATGCGAAATGCGAACTGCAAACTGTAAAAAGCGAACTGCAAACCGCAAACCGCAGACCGCAAACCACAAACCGTAAACTACACAGTAATAACTGCAAACTGCAGACTGACAACTGCAACTGCAAATTGCGATCTGCAAACTGCAAACATTAAACTCCTAACTGCTAACTGCAAACTGCAACTGAAATGTGCGAACGGAAAACTGCGAAATTCAAATCTACTAACAGACAAAAACAAACTCCTAACTGCACACTGCAAACTGCAAACTGCAACCTGCAAACTACAAACTTTTGGCTGTTACATGAGAACTGCAAACTGCGAACTGCAAAATGCGAAGTGCAAACTGCGAACTGCGAACAGCGAACTACAAGCTGCAAACCGCAAAAAGTAAAACTGCGAATTGCAAACAACAAAAACGCCAAATGCGTTTATTTGCGCACTTGCGAACTGCAAACTGCGAACTGAAAAACTGCTAACTTCATACTACGAACTGCAAATGCGAACTGAAAACGGCAATCAGCAAACCACAAACCATAAACCACAAACCGAAAACCGAAATCCGCAAACGACAATTTGCGATTTGCGAACTGCGAACTTCAAACTGCAACTGAAACTGCGAACCGCAAAACGCAATCCGCATACCATATACATTCTACCGCAAACTGCGATATGCGAACTAATTAATTGCCTAATTGCCTGCCTTTTTTGCTAATTTCCTGCCTGCAAATTGCTAACTGCAAATTGAAAACTGTAAACTGCAAACTAAGAACTACTATCTGCGAACTGCAAATTGAGAACTGCAAATATCAAAATGAAAACTACAACTGCAACACGTAAACCACATACCGCAAACTCGAACAGCAAACTGAAAACTGCAAAACGCAAAATGGAAACCGCAATTAACAATTTGCAAACTGCGATATGCGAACTTGCGAACAACGAACTGAAAAATGAGAAATGCGAAATGCGAACTGCAAACTGCAAAAAGCGAACTGCAAACCGCAAACCGCAGACCGCAAACCACAAACCGTAAACTACACAGTAATAACTGCAAACTGCAGACTGACAACTGCAACTGCAAATTGCGATCTGCAAACTGCAAACATTAAACTCCTAACTGCTAACTGCAAACTGCAACTGAAATGTGCGAACGGAAAACTGCGAAATTCAAATCTACTAACAGCCAAAAACAAACTCCTAACTGCACACTGCAAACTGCAAAATGCAACCTGCAAACTACAAACTACTAATTAACTGCCTAATTGCCTGCCTTATTTACTGTCTAATTGACTGCCTTTTTGCCTGCCTAATTAACAGCCTTACTGCCTGCCTAATTGCATGCCTGCCTAATTGCCTGCCTAATTAACTTCCTTAAAGTGCCTAATTGCCTGCCTAAATAACTGCCTAATTTCCTGCCTTATTGCCAGCCTAATTGCTTGCCTGCCTAATTGCCTGCATTATTAACTGCCTAATTGCTTGCCTAATAAACTGCTTAATTGCCTGCCTAACTATCTGCTTAATTGCCTGCCTAATAGCTTGCCTAATTGCCTGTCCAATTGCCTGCCTAATTATCTGCCTAATTGCCTGCCTTATTAACTACCTTATTGCCTGCCTAATTGCCTGCCTAAATGCTAGCCTAATTAACTGCCTTATTGCCTGCCTAATTGCCTTCCTAATTGCCTGCCTAATTGCCTGCCTCATTGCCTGCCTAATTAACTGCCTAATTTCCTGCCTAATTAACTGCCTAATTGCCTGCCTAATTATCTGTTTTTGCCTGCCTAATTGCTTGCCTAATTACCTGTCCAATTGCCTGCCTAATTAACTGCCTAATTGCCTGCCTAATTAACTGCCTAATTGCCTGCCTAATTAACTACCTAATTGCCTGCCTAATTGCCTGCCTAAATGCTTGCCTAATTAACTGCCTTATTGCCTGACTAATTGCCTGCTTAATTGCTTGCCTAATTAACTGACTAATAGCCTGTCTAATTGCCTGCTTAATTTACTACCTAATTGCCTGCCTAATTAACTGCCTTACTGCCTGCCTAATTTCCTGCCTAATTGCCTGCCTAATTATCTGCCTAATTGCCTGCCTTATTGCCTGCCTAATTGCTTGCCTAATTGTCTGCCTAATTACCTGCCTAATTGCCTGCCTAATTAACTGCCTAATTGCCTGCCTAATTAACAGCCTTAATGCCTGCCTAAATTGCATGCCTGCCTAATTGCGTGCCTAATTAACTGCCTTAAAGTGCCTAATTGCCTGCCTAAATAACTGCCTAATTTCCTGCCTTATTGACTGCCTAATTGCCTGCCTAATTAACTGCCTAATTGCCTGCCTAATTAACTGCCTAATTGCCTGCCTAACTATCTGCTTAATTGCCTGCCTAATTGCTTGCCTAATTGCCTGTCCAATTGCCTGCCTAATTATCTGCCTAATTGCCTTCCTAATAAACTACCTTATTGCCTGTCTAATTGCCTGCCTAAATGCTAGCCTAATTAACTGCCTTATTGCCTGCCTAATTGCCTGCTCTATTGCCTGCCTTATTAACTGCCTAAATAACTGCCTAATTGCCTGCCTAATTAACTGCCTAATTGCCTGCCTTATTAACTGCCTCATTGACTGCCTAATTTACTGCCTAATTGACTGCCTAATTGAATGCCTCATTGCCTGCCTAATTAACTGCCTAATTTCCTGCCTTATTGCCTGCCTAATTGCCTGCCTAATTAACTGTCTAATTGCCTGCCTAATTAAATGCCTAATTGCCTGCCTATTTAACTGCTTTATTAACTGCCTAATTGCCTGCCTTATTAACTGGCTAAATGCCTGCCTAATTAACTGCCAAATTGCCTGCCTAATTAACTGCCTAATTGACTGCCTAATTTACTGCCTAATTGACTGCCTAATTGCCTGCCTCATTGCCTGCCTAATTAACTGCCTAATTTCCTGCCTTATTGCCTGCCTAATTGCCTGCCTAATTAACTACCTAATTGCCTGCCTAATTAACTGCCTAATTGCCTGCCTAATTAACTGCCTTAAAGTGCCTAATTGCCTGCCTAAATAACTGCCTAATTTCCTTCCTTATTGCCTGCCTAATTGCTTGCCTGCCTAATTGCCTGCCTAATTAACTGCCTAATTGCCTGCCTAATTAACTGCTTAATTGCCTGCCTAACTATCTGCTTAATTGCCTGCCTAATTGCTTGCCTAATTGCCTGTCCAATTGCCTGCCTAATTAACTGCCTAATTGCCTGCCTAATTAACTACCTTATTGCCTGCTTAATTGCCTGCCTAAATGCAAGCCTAATTAACTGCCTTATTGCCTGCTCTATAGCCTGCCTTATTAACTGCCAAATTAACTGCTTATTTGCTTCCTAATTAACTGCCTAATTGCCTGCCTTATTAACTGCCTAATTGCCTGCCTAATTAACTGCCTAATTGACTGCCTAATTGCCTGCCTGCCTAATTGCCTGCCTAATTAACTGCCTTAAAGTGCCTAATTGCCTGCCTAAATAACTGCCTAATTTCCTGCCTTATTGCCTGCCTAGGTGCTTGCCTGCCTAATTGCCTGCCTAATTAACTGCCTAATTGCCTGCCTAATTAACTGCTAATTGCCTGCCTAACTATCTGCTTAATTGCCTGCATAATTGCTTGCCTAATTGCATGTACAATTGCCAGCCTAATTATCTGCCTAATTGCCTGCCTAATTAACTACCTTATTGCCTGCCTAATTGCCTGCCTAAATGCTAGCCTAATTAACTGCCTTATTGCCTGCCTAATTGCCTGCTCTATTGCCTGCCTTATTAACTGCCTAATTAACTGCCTAATTGCCTGCCTAATTAACTGCCTAATTGCCTGCATAATTAACTGCCTAATTTCCTGCCTAATTAACTGCCTAATTGACTGCCTAATTGTTTGCCTCATTGCCTGCTTAATTAACTGCCTAATTTCCTTCCTTATTGTTTGCCTGATTGCCTGCCTAATTAACTGCCTAATTGCCTGCCTAATTAAATGCCTAATTGCCTGCCTATTTAACTGCTTAATTAACTGCCTAATTGCCTGCCTAATTAACTGCCTAATTGCCTGCCTAATTATCTGCTTATTGCCTGCCTAAATAACTGCCTAATTTCCTGCCTTATTGCCTGCCTAATTGCTTGCCTGCCTAATTGCCTGCCTAATTAACTGCCTAATTGCCTGCCTAATTGCCTGCCCAATTAACTGCCTAATTGCCTGCCTAATTGCCTGCCTAATTGCCTGCCTAACTATCTGCTTAATTGCCTGCCTAATTGCTTGCCTTATTGCCTGCTTAATCGCCTGCTCTATTGCCTGCCTTATTAACTGCCTAATTAACTACCTAATTGCCTGCCTAATTAACTGCCTAATTGCCTGCCTAATTAACTGCCTTAAAGTGCCTAATTGCCTGCCTAAATAACTGCCTAATTTCCTTCCTTATTGCCTGCCTAATTGCTTGCCTGCCTAATTGCCTGCCTAATTAACTGCCTAATTGCCTGCCTAATTAACTGCTTAATTGCCTGCCTAACTATCTGCTTAATTGCCTGCCTTATTGCTTGCCTAATTGCCTGTCCAATATCCTGCCTAATTATCTGCCTAATTGCCTGCATAATTAACTACCTTAATGCCTGCTTAATTGCCTGCCTAAATGCAAGCCTAATTAACTGCCTTATTGCCTGCCTAATTGCCTGCTCTATTGCCTGCCTTATTAACTGCCAAATTAACAGCTTATTTGCTTCCTAATTAACTGCCTAATTGCCTGCCTAATTAACAGCCTAATTGCCTGCCTAATTAACTGCCTAATTGACTGCCTAATTGCCTGCCTGCCTAATTGCCTGCCTAATTAACTGCCTTAAAGTGCCTAATTGCCTGCTTAATTAACTGCCTAATTTCCTGCCTTATTGCCTGCCCAGGTGCTTGCATGCCTAATTGCCTGCCTAATTAACTGCCTAATTGCCTGCCTAACTATCTGCTTAATTGCCTGCATAATTGCTTGCCTAATTGCCTGTCCAATTGCCTGCCTAATTATCTGCCTAATTGCCTGCCTAATTAACTACCTTATTGCCTGCCTAATTGCCTGCCTAAATGCTAGCATAATTAACTGCCTTATTGCCTGCCTAATTGCCTGCTCTATTGCCTGCCTTATTAACTGCCTAATTAACTACCAAATTGCCTGCCTAATTAACTGCCAAATTGCCTGCCTAATTAACTGCCTTAAAGTGCCTAATTGTCTGCCTAAATAACTGCCTAATTTCCTGCCTTATTGCCTGCCTTATTGCTTGCAAGCCTAATTGCCTGCCTAATTAACTGCCTAATTGCCTGCCTAATTAACTGCCTAATTGCCTGCCTAATTGCCTGCCTAATTGCCTGTCTAACTATCTGCTTAATTGCCTGCCTAATTGCTTGCCTAATTGTCTGCCTAATTACCTGCCTAATTGCCTCCCTAATTAACTGCCTAATTGCCTGCCTAATTATCTGCCTAATTGCCTGCCTAATTAACAGCCTTACTGCCTGCCTAATTGCATGCCTGGCTAATTGCCTGGCTAATTAACTGCCTTAAAGTGCCTAATTGCCTGCCTAAATAACTGCCTAATTTCCTGCCTTATTGCCTGCCTAATTGCTTGCCTGCCTAATTGCCTGCCTAGTTAACTGTCTAATTGCCTGCCTAATTGCTTGCCTAATTGCCTGTCCAATTGTTTGCCTAATTATCTGCCTAATTGCCTGCCTAATTAACTACCTTATTGCCTGCCTCATTGCCAGCCTAAATGCTAGCCTAATTAACTGCCTAATTGCCTGCCTAATTGCCTGCCTAATTAACTGCCTAATTGCCTGCCTAATTATCTGCTTATTTCCTGCCTTATTAACTGCCTAATTAACTACCTAATTGCCTGCCTAATTAACTGCCTAATTGCCTGCCTTATTTACTGCCTAATTGACTGCCTAATTGCCTGCCTAATTGCTTGCCTTATTGCCTGCCTTATTGCCTGCCTAATTAACTGCCTAATTTCCTGCCTTATTGCCTGCCTAATTGCCTGCCTAATCAAATGCCTAATTGCCTGCCTATTTTACTGCTTAATTAACTGCCTAATTGCCTGCCTAATTAACTGCCTAATTGCCTGCCTAATTATCTGCTTATTGCCTGCCTAATTGCTTGCCTAATTGCCTGTCCAATTGCCTGCCTAATTAACTGCCTAATTGCCTGCCTAATTAACTGCCTAATTGCCTGCCTAATTAACTACCTAATTGCCTGCCTAATTGCCTGCCTAAATGCTCGCCTAATTAACTGCCTTATTGCCTGCCTAATTGCCTGCCTAATTGCATGCCTAATTAACTGACTAATAGCCTGTCTACATGCCTGCTTAATTAACTGCCTAATTGCCTGCCTAATTAACTGCCTTACTGCCTGCCTAATTGCCTGCCTAATTATCTGCCTAATTGCCTGCTAATTGCCTGCCTAATAGCTTGCATAATTGTCTGCCTAATTACCTGCCTAATTGCCTCCCTAATTAACTGCCAAATTACCTGCCTAAATATCTGCCTAATTGCCTGCCTAATTAACAGCCTTACTGCCTGCCTAATTAACTGCCTTAAAGTGCCTAATTGCCTGCCTAAATAACTGCCTAATTTCCTGCCTTATTGCCTGCCTAATTGCTTGCCTGCCTAATTGCTTGCCTAATTGCCTGTCCAATTGCCTGCCTAATTAACTGCCTTATTGCCTGCCTAATTGCCTGCTTAATTGCTTGCCTAATTAACTGACTTATAGCCTGTCTAATTGCCTGCTTAATTAAATACCTAATTTCCTGCCTAATTAACTGCCTTACTGCCTGCCTAATTTCCTGCCTAATTGCCTGCCTAATTAACTGCCTAATTGCCTGCCTAACTATCTGCTTAATTGCCTGCCTAATTGCTTGCCTAATTGCCTGTCAAATTGCCTGGCTAATTAACTGCCTAATTGCCTGCCTAATTGCTTGTCTGCCTAATTGCCTGAAATACATACCACAACCCACAAACCACATACCATAAGCTTTATACAGCAAACTGCGAATTGCAAACTGCAAAATTTAATTTACAAAAAGAAAACTGGAAATTGCAATTCGCAATCCTCAAATCGCAAACGGCAATTTGCAAACTGCGAACTGCGAACATCACACTGCTAACTAACTGCAAACCGAAATCGCAAACCACAAACTTCAAACAGCAAACTGCGAACAAAAACCTGCAAACAGCGAACTACAAAATGCTGTCAATTACCGGCGAACTGCCAAATACAAATTGCTACCTGCAAACCGCAAACCACAAACCGTAAACTACAAAGTAATAACTGCAAACTGCAAACTGACAACTGCAATTGCAAACTGCGAATTGCAAACTGCAAACTGTAAACACCTAACTGCAAACTGCAAACTACAACTGCAAACTGCGAAATGCATACCTACTAACTGCGAACAGCAAACTCCGAACTGCACACTGCAAACTGCGAGCTGCAAATGCGAACTGCAAACGGCAATCCGCCAACCACAAACCTAAAACCGCAAACCGAACACCGTAATCAGCAAAGTGCAATTTGCGATTTGCGAACAGCAAACTTCAAACTACGACTTAAACTGCGAACTGCAAACTGCCAATTGCGAAATGAAAACTGTGAACTGCAAACAGCGAACCGCAAACCAATAACCTCAAATATTTGCGAATTGCGAATTGCGAAATGCAAAATGCGAACTGCAAACTGCAAATGCAAACCGCAAACAGAAAACCGTATGCGGAAGTTTGGGATCTGCGAACTGCGAACTGTTAACCTCAAACTGCGAACTGCAAACTGCCTAATGCCAACTGCAAACCGCAAAACGCAAACCGAAAACTGAAAATTGCTAATGGCAAATTGCGAACTGCAAACTGTGAACTCTAAACTGCGACCTGCAATGTGCAAATTGCAAACTGTAAAATTCAAACTACGAACTGCATATTGCGAACTGCAAACTGATTAAAGCAAACTGCCTACTGCAAACCACAAAACTAAAACCGCAATCCGCAAACTGCAGAACGATAAACGAAAACGCCGATAGATGACGTCGAACAGCGAACTGTAAACGGCGAACTGCAAAGCTACAAACTGCAAATGCGAACAGCAATCCGCAAAGCACAAAATTTAAACAGCAAACTACAAACTGCAAACTCCCAACTGCGAACTGCAAAAAGCGAACCTACGAACTCTGAACAGTAAACTGCGAATTGCAAACTGAGAACTGCGAACAGAAAACTGTGAACTGCAAACTGAGAACTACGCACTGCAAACTGCAAACTTTGAACTGCGAACTACAAATTGCGAACTGCAAACTGCATTCTCAGAACTGCGATGTGCGAAAAGCGAAATGCGAACAGCAAACTGCTCACTGCAACCTGCGAACTGTGAACTGCTAACTACGAACTGCGTGGTGCTAATTGCGAACAGAAAACTGCGATTCGTAAACCGCAAACCGATATTCGCAAACCACAAACTTCAAACTGCGAACTGCTAACTGTGAACTGCAAACTGTGAACTCTAAACTGCGACCTACAAACTACTGCAAACTGCAATTGCGAACAGCAAACCGCAAACGCAAAGCACAAAATTCAAACAGCAAATTGCTAACTGCAAATTGAAAACTGTAAACTGCAAACTAAGAACTACTATCTGCGAACTGCAAATATCAAAATGAAAACTACAACTGCAACACGTAAACCACATACCGCAAACTCGAACAGCAAACTGAAAACTGCAAAACGCAAAATGGAAACCGCAATTAACAATTTGCAAACTGCGATATGCGAACTTGCGAACAACGAACTGAAAAATGAGAAATTGCGAAATGCGAACTGCAAACTGTAAAAAGCGAACTGCAAACCGCAAACCGCAGACCGCAAACCACAAACCGTAAACTACACAGTAATAACTGCAAACTGCAGACTGACAACTGCAACTGCAAATTGCGATCTGCAAACTGCAAACATTAAACTCCTAACTGCTAACTGCAAACTGCAACTGAAATGTGCGAACGGAAAACTGCGAAATTCAAATCTACTAACAGACAAAAACAAACTCCTAACTGCACACTGCAAACTGCAAACTGCAACCTGCAAACTACAAACTTTTGGCTGTTACATGAGAACTGCAAACTGCGAACTGCAAAATGCGAAGTGCAAACTGCGAACTGCGAACAGCGAACTACAAGCTGCAAACCGCAAAAAGTAAAACTGCGAATTGCAAACAACAAAAACGCCAAATGCGTTTATTTGCGCACTTGCGAACTGCAAACTGCGAACTGAAAAACTGCTAACTTCATACTACGAACTGCAAATGCGAACTGAAAACGGCAATCAGCAAACCACAAACCATAAACCACAAACCGAAAACCGAAATCCGCAAACGACAATTTGCGATTTGCGAACTGCGAACTTCAAACTGCAACTGAAACTGCGAACCGCAAAACGCAATCCGCATACCATATACATTCTACCGCAAACTGCGATATGCGAACTAATTAATTGCCTAATTGCCTGCCTTTTTTGCTAATTTCCTGCCTGCCTAATTGCCTGCTTAATTAACTGCCTAATTGCCTCCCTAATTAACTGCCTAATTGCCTGCCTAATTATCTGCCTCATTGCCTGCCTAATTAACAGCCTTACTGCCTGCCTTATTGCATGCCTGCCTAATTGCCTGCCTAATTAACTGCCTAAAAATGCCTAATTGCCTGCCTAAATAAATGCCTAATTTCCTGCCTTATATCCTTCCTAATTGCTTGCCTGCCTAATTGCCTGCCTAATTAACTGCCTAATTGCCTGCCTAATTAACTGCCTAATTGCCTGCCTAACTATCTGCTTAATTGCCTGCCTTATTGCTTGCCTAATTGCCTGTCCAATTGCCTGCCTAATTATCTGCCTAATTGCCTGCCTAATTAACTACTTTATTGCCTGCCTAGTTGCCTGCCTAAATGCTAGCCTAATTAAATGCCTTATTGCCTGCCTAATTGCCTGCTCTATTGCCTGCCTTATTAACTGCCCAATTAACTGCTTATTTTCTTCCTAATTAACTGCCCAATTGCCTGCCTAATTAACTGCCTAATTGCCTGCCTTATTTACTGTCTAATTGACTGCCTTTTTGCCTGCCTTATTAACAGCCTTACTGCCTGCCTAATTGCATGCCTGCCTAATTGCCTGCCTAATTAACTTCCTTAAAGTGCCTAATTGCCTGCCTAAATAACTGCCTAATTTCCTGCCTTATTGCCAGCCTAATTGCTTGCCTGCCTAATTGCCTGCATTATTAACTGCCTAATTGCTTGCCTAATAAACTGCTTAATTGCCTGCCTAACTATCTGCTTAATTGCCTGCCTAATAGCTTGCCTAATTGCCTGTCCAATTGCCTGCCTAATTATCTGCCTAATAGCCTGCCTTATTAACTACCTTATTGCCTGCCTAATTGCCTGCCTAAATGCTAGCCTAATTAACTGCCTTATTGCTGCCTAATTGCCTTCCTAATTGCCTGCCTAATTGCCTGCCTCATTGCCTGCCTAATTAACTGCCTAATTTCCTGCCTAATTAACTGCCTAATTGCCTGCCTAATTATCTGTTTTTGCCTGCCTAATTGCTTGCCTAATTACCTGTCCAATTGCCTGCCTAATTAACTGCCTAATTGCCTGCCTAATTAACTGCCTAATTGCCTGCCTAATTAACTACCTAATTGCCTGCCTAATTGCCTGCCTAAATGCTTGCCTAATTAACTGCCTTATTGCCTGACTAATTGCCTGCTTAATTGCTTGCCTAATTAACTGACTAATAGCCTGTCTAATTGCCTGCTTAATTTACTACCTAATTGCCTGCCTAATTAACTGCCTTACTGCCTGCCTAATTTCCTGCCTAATTGCCTGCCTAATTATCTGCCTAATTGCTTGCCTTATTGCCTGCCTAATTGCTTGCCTAATTGTCTGCCTAATTACCTGCCTAATTGCCTGCCTAATTAACTGCCTAATTGCCTGCCTAATTAACAGCCTTAATGCCTGCTTAATTGCCTGCCTAAATGCAAGCCTAATTAACTGCCTTATTGCCTGCCTAATTGCCTGCTCTATTGCCTGCCTTATTAACTGCCAAATTAACTGCTTATTTGCTTCCTAATTAACTGCCTAATTGCCTGCCTTATTAACTGCCTAATTGCCTGCCTAATTAACTGCCTTAAAGTGCCTAATTGCCTGCCTAAATAACTGCCTAATTTCCTGCCTTATTGCCTGCCTAGGTGCTTGCCTGCCTAATTGCCTGCCTAATTAACTGCCTAATTGCCTGCCTAATTAACTGCTAATTGCCTGCCTAACTATCTGCTTAATTGCCTGCATAATTGCTTGCCTAATTGCATGTACAATTGCCAGCCTAATTATCTGCCTAATTGCCTGCCTAATTAACTACCTTATTGCCTGCCTAATTGCCTGCCTAAATGCTAGCCTAATTAACTGCCTTATTGCCTGCCTAATTGCCTGCTCTATTGCCTGCCTTATTAACTGCCTAATTAACTGCCTAATTGCCTGCCTAATTAACTGCCTAATTGCCTGCATAATTAACTGCCTAATTTCCTGCCTAATTAACTGCCTAATTGACTGCCTAATTGTTTGCCTCATTGCCTGCTTAATTAACTGCCTAATTTCCTTCCTTATTGTTTGCCTGATTGCCTGCCTAATTAACTGCCTAATTGCCTGCCTAATTAAATGCCTAATTGCCTGCCTATTTAACTGCTTAATTAACTGCCTAATTGCCTGCCTAATTAACTGCCTAATTGCCTGCCTAATTATCTGCTTATTGCCTGCCTAAATAACTGCCTAATTTCCTGCCTTATTGCCTGCCTAATTGCTTGCCTGCCTAATTGCCTGCCTAATTAACTGCCTAATTGCCTGCCTAATTGCCTGCCCAATTAACTGCCTAATTGCCTGCCTAATTGCCTGCCTAATTGCCTGCCTAACTATCTGCTTAATTGCCTGCCTAATTGCTTGCCTTATTGCCTGCTTAATCGCCTGCTCTATTGCCTGCCTTATTAACTGCCTAATTAACTACCTAATTGCCTGCCTAATTAACTGCCTAATTGCCTGCCTAATTAACTGCCTTAAAGTGCCTAATTGCCTGCCTAAATAACTGCCTAATTTCCTTCCTTATTGCCTGCCTAATTGCTTGCCTGCCTAATTGCCTGCCTAATTAACTGCCTAATTGCCTGCCTAATTAACTGCTTAATTGCCTGCCTAACTATCTGCTTAATTGCCTGCCTTATTGCTTGCCTAATTGCCTGTCCAATATCCTGCCTAATTATCTGCCTAATTGCCTGCATAATTAACTACCTTAATGCCTGCTTAATTGCCTGCTAAATGCAAGCCTAATTAACTGCCTTATTGCCTGCCTAATTGCCTGCTCTATTGCCTGCCTTATTAACTGCCAAATTAACAGCTTATTTGCTTCTAATTAACTGCCTAATTGCCTGCCTAATTAACTGCCTAATTGCCTGCCTAATTAACTGCCTAATTGACTGCCTAATTGCCTGCCTGCCTAATTGCCTGCCTAATTAACTGCCTTAAAGTGCCTAATTGCCTGCCTAAATTACTGCCTAATTTCCTGCCTTATTGCCTGCCCAGGTGCTTGCATGCCTAATTGCCTGCCTAATTAACTGCCTAATTGCCTGCCTAACTATCTGCTTAATTGCCTGCATAATTGCTTGCCTAATTGCCTGTCCAATTGCCTGCCTAATTATCTGCCTAATTGCCTGCCTAATTAACTACCTTATTGCCTGCCTAATTGCCTGCCTAAATGCTAGCATAATTAACTGCCTTATTGCCTGCCTAATTGCCTGCTCTATTGCCTGCCTTATTAACTGCCTAATTAACTACCAAATTGCCTGCCTAATTAACTGCCAAATTGCCTGCCTAATTAACTGCCTTAAAGTGCCTAATTGTCTGCCTAAATAACTGCCTAATTTCCTGCCTTATTGCCTGCCTTATTGCTTGCAAGCCTAATTGCCTGCCTAATTAACTGCCTAATTGCCTGCCTAATTGCCTGCCTAATTGCCTGTCTAACTATCTGCTTAATTGCCTGCCTAATTGCTTGCCTAATTGTCTGCCTAATTACCTGCCAAATTGCCTCCCTAATTAACTGCCTAATTGCCTGCCTAATTATCTGCCTAATTGCCTGCCTAATTAACAGCCTTACTGCCTGCCTAATTGCATGCCTGGCTAATTGCCTGGCTAATTAACTGCCTTAAAGTGCCTAATTGCCTGCCTAAATAACTGCCTAATTTCCTGCCTTATTGCCTGCCTAATTGCTTGCCTGCCTAATTGCCTGCCTAGTTAACTGTCTAATTGCCTGCCTAATTGCTTGCCTAATTGCCTGTCCAATTGTTTGCCTAATTATCTGCCTAATTGCCTGCCTAATTAACTACCTTATTGCCTGCCTCATTGCCAGCCTAAATGCTAGCCTAATTAACTGCCTAATTGCCTGCCTAATTGCCTGCCTAATTAACTGCCTAATTGCCTGCCTAATTATCTGCTTATTTCCTGCCTTATTAACTGCCTAATTAACTACCTAATTGCCTGCCTAATTAACTGCCTAATTGCCTGCCTTATTTACTGCCTAATTGACTGCCTAATTGCCTGCCTCATTGCCTGCCTAATAAACTGCCTAATTGCCTGCCTAATTAACTGTCTAATTGCCTGCCTAACTTTCTGCTTAATTGCCTGCCTAATTGCTTGCCTTATTGCCTGCCTTATTGCCTGCCTAATTAACTGCCTAATTTCCTGCCTTATTGCCTGCCTAATTGCCTGCCTAATCAAATGCCTAATTGCCTGCCTATTTTACTGCTTAATTAACTGCCTAATTGCCTGCCTAATTGCCTGCCTAATTGCCTGTCCAATTGCCTGCCTAATTAACTGCCTAATTGCCTGCCTAATTAACTGCCTAATTGCCTGCCTAATTAACTACCTAATTGCCTGCCTAATTGCCTGCCTAAATGCTTGCCTAATTAACTGCCTTATTGCCTGCCTAATTGCCTGCTTAATTGCATGCCTAATTAACTGACTAATAGCCTGTCTACATGCCTGCTTAATTAACTGCCTAATTGCCTGCCTAATTAACTGCCTTACTGCCTGCCTAATTGCCTGCCTAATTATCTGCCTAATTGCCTGCTAATTGCCTGCCTAATTGCTTGCCTAATTGTCTGCCTAATTACCTGCCTAATTGCCTCCCTAATTAACTGCCTAATTACCTGCCTAATTATCTGCCTAATTGCCTGCCTAATTAACAGCCTTACTGCCTGCCTAATTAACTGCCTTAAAGTGCCTAATTGCCTGCCTAAATAACTGCCTAATTTCCTGCCTTATTGCCTGCCTATTTGCTTGCCTGCCTAATTGCTTGCCTAATTGCCTGTCCAATTGCCTGCCTAATTAACTGCCTTATTGCCTGCCTAATTGCCTGCTTAATTGCTTGCCTAATTAACTAACTTATAGCCTGTCTAATTGCCTGCTTAATTAAATACCTAATTTCCTGCCTAATTAACTGCCTTACTGCCTGCCTAATTTCCTGCCTAATTGCCTGCCTAATTAACTGCCTAATTGCCAGCCTAACTATCTGCTTAATTGCCTGCCTAATTGCTTGCCTAATTGCCTGTCAAATTGCCTGGCTAATTAACTGCCTAATTGCCTGCCTAATTGCTTGTCTGCCTAATTGCCTGAAATACATACCACAACCCACAAACCACATACCATAAGCTTTATACAGCAAACTGCGAATTGCAAACTGCAAAATTTAATTTACAAAAAGAAAACTGGAAATTGCAATTCGCAATCCTCAAATCGCAAACGGCAATTTGCAAACTGCGAACTGCGAACATCACACTGCTAACTAACTGCAAACCGAAATCGCAAACCACAAACTTCAAACAGCAAACTGCGAACAAAAACCTGCAAACAGCGAACTACAAAATGCTGTCAATTACCGGCGAACTGCCAAATACAAATTGCTACCTGCAAACCGCAAACCACAAACCGTAAACTACAAAGTAATAACTGCAAACTGCAAACTGACAACTGCAATTGCAAACTGCGAATTGCAAACTGCAAACTGTAAACACCTAACTGCAAACTGCAAACTACAACTGCAAACTGCGAAATGCATACCTACTAACTGCGAACAGCAAACTCCGAACTGCACACTGCAAACTGCGAGCTGCAAATGCGAACTGCAAACGGCAATCCGCCAACCACAAACCTAAAACCGCAAACCGAACACCGTAATCCGCAAAGTGCAATTTGCGATTTGCGAACAGCAAACTTCAAACTACGACTTAAACTGCGAACTGCAAACTGCCAATTGCGAAATGAAAACTGTGAACTGCAAACAGCGAACCGCAAACCAATAACCTCAAATATTTGCGAATTGCGAATTGCGAAATGCAAAATGCGAACTGCAAACTGCAAATGCAAACCGCAAACAGAAAACCGTATGCGGAAGTTTGGGATCTGCGAACTGCGAACTGTTAACCTCAAACTGCGAACAGCAAACGGCAATCCACAAACCTAAAATCCAATACCATTTACCGCAAACTGCGAACTGCAAACTGCCTAATGCCAACTGCAAACCGCAAAACGCAAACCGAAAACTGAAAATTGCTAATGGCAAATTGCGAACTGCAAACTGTGAACTCTAAACTGCGACCTGCAATGTGCAAATTGCAAACTGTAAAATTCAAACTACGAACTGCATATTGCGAACTGCAAACTGATTAAAGCAAACTGCCTACTGCAAACCACAAAACTAAAACCGCAATCCGCAAACTGCAGAACGATAAACGAAAACGCCGATAGATGACGTCGAACAGCGAACTGTAAACGGCGAACTGCAAAGCTGCAAACTGCAAATGCGAACAGCAATCCGCAAAGCACAAAATTTAAACAGCAAACTACAAACTGCAAACTCCCAACTGCGAACTGCAAAAAGCGAACCTACGAACTCTGAACAGTAAACTGCGAATTGCAAACTGAGAACTGCGAACAGAAAACTGTGAACTGCAAACTGAGAACTACGCACTGCAAACTGCAAACTTTGAACTGCGAACTACAAATTGCGAACTGCAAACTGCATTCTCAGAACTGCGATGTGCGAAAAGCGAAATGCGAACAGCAAACTGCTCACTGCAACCTGCGAACTGTAAACTGCTAACTACGAACTGCGTGGTGCTAATTGCGAAC
The DNA here is from genome assembly GCF_032445375.1 of Bacillus rossius redtenbacheri. Taxonomy (NCBI): domain Eukaryota; kingdom Metazoa; phylum Arthropoda; class Insecta; order Phasmatodea; family Bacillidae; genus Bacillus; species Bacillus rossius. The sequence continues at coordinate 383,888 of NW_026962492.1, read as the reverse complement.
AGAAAACTGCGATTCGTAAACCGCAAACCGATATTCGCAAACCACAAACTTCAAACTGCGAACTGCTAACTGTGAACTGCAAACTGTGAACTCTAAACTGCGACCTACAAACTACTGCAAACTGCAATTGCGAACAGCAAACCGCAAACGCAAAGCACAAAATTCAAACAGCAAATTGCTAACTGCAAATTGAAAACTGTAAACTGCAAACTAAGAACTACTATCTGCGAACTGCAAATATCAAAATGAAAACTACAACTGCAACACGTAAACCACATACCGCAAACTCGAACAGCAAACTGAAAACTGCAAAACGCAAAATGGAAACCGCAATTAACAATTTGCAAACTGCGATATGCGAACTTGCGAACAACGAACTGAAAAATGAGAAATGCGAAATGCGAACTGCAAACTGCAAAAAGCGAACTGCAAACCGCAAACCGCAGACCGCAAACCACAAACCGTAAACTACACAGTAATAACTGCAAACTGCAGACTGACAACTGCAACTGCAAATTGCGATCTGCAAACTGCAAACATTAAACTCCTAACTGCTAACTGCAAACTGCAACTGAAATGTGCGAACGGAAAACTGCGAAATTCAAATCTACTAACAGACAAAAACAAACTCCTAACTGCACACTGCAAACTGCAAACTGCAACCTGCAAACTACAAACTTTTGGCTGTTACATGAGAACTGCAAACTGCGAACTGCAAAATGCGAAGTGCAAACTGCGAACTGCGAACAGCGAACTACAAGCTGCAAACCGCAAAAAGTAAAACTGCGAATTGCAAACAACAAAAACGCCAAATGCGTTTATTTGCGCACTGCGAACTGCAAACTGCGAACTGAAAAACTGCTAACTTCATACTACGAACTGCAAATGCGAACTGAAAACGGCAATCAGCAAACCACAAACCATAAACCACAAACCGAAAACCGAAATCCGCAAACGACAATTTGCGATTTGCGAACTGCGAACTTCAAACTGCAACTGAAACTGCGAACCGCAAAACGCAATCCGCATACCATATACATTCTACCGCAAACTGCGATATGCGAACTAATTAATTGCCTAATTGCCTGCCTTTTTTGCTAATTTCCTGCCTGCCTAATTGCCTGCTTAATTAACTGCCTAATTGCCTCTATATTAACTGCCTAATTGCCTGTTTAATTATCTGCCTAATTGCCTGCCTAATTAACAGCCTTACTGCCTGCCTAATTGCATGCCTGCCTAATTGCCTGCCTAATTAACTGCCTTAAAGTGCCTAATTGCCTGCCTAATTTCCTGCCTTATTGCCTGCCTAATTTCTTGCCTGCCTAATTGCCTGCCTAATTAACTGCCTAATTGCCTGCCTAATTGCCTGCCTAATTATCTGCCTAACTATCTGCTTAATTGCCTGCCTAATTGCTTGCCTAATTGTCTGCCTAATTACCTGCCTAATTGCCTCCCTAATTAACTGCCTAATTGCCTGCCTAATTATGTGCCGAATTGCCTGCCTAATTAACAGCCTTACTGCCTGCCTAATTGCATGCCTGCCTAATTGCCTGCCTAATTAACTGCCTAAAAATGCCTAATTGCCTGCCTAAATAAATGCCTAATTTCCTGCCTTATATCCTTCCTAATTGCTTGCCTGCCTAATTGCCTGCCTAATTAACTGCCTAATTGCCTGCCTAATTAACTGCCTAATTGCCTGCCTAACTATCTGCTTAATTGCCTGCCTTATTGCTTGCCTAATTGCCTGTCCAATTGCCTGCCTAATTATCTGCCTAATTGCCTGCCTAATTAACTACTTTATTGCCTGCCTAATTGCCTGCCTAAATGCTAGCCTAATTAACTGCCTTATTGCCTGCCTAATTGCCTGCTCTATTGCCTGCCTTATTAACTGCCCAATTAACTGCTTATTTGCTTCCTAATTAACTGCCCAATCGCCTGCCTAATTAACTGCCTAATTGCCTGCCTTATTTACTGTCTAATTGACTGCCTTTTTGCCTGCCTAATTAACAGCCTTACTGCCTGCCTAATTGCATGCCTGCCTAATTGCCTGCCTAATTAACTTCCTTAAAGTGCCTAATTGCCTGCCTAAATAACTGCCTAATTTCCTGCCTTATTGCCAGCCTAATTGCTTGCCTGCCTAATTGCCTGCATTATTAACTGCCTAATTGCTTGCCTAATAAACTGCTTAATTGCCTGCCTAACTATCTGCTTAATTGCCTGCCTAATAGCTTGCCTAATTGCCTGTCCAATTGCCTGCCTAATTATCTGCCTAATTGCCTGCCTTATTAACTACCTTATTGCCTGCCTAATTGCCTGCCTAAATGCTAGCCTAATTAACTGCCTTATTGCCTGCCTAATTGCCTTCCTAATTGCCTGCCTAATTGCCTGCCTCATTGCCTGCCTAATTAACTGCCTAATTTCCTGCCTAATTAACTGCCTAATTGCCTGCCTAATTATCTGTTTTTGCCTGCCTAATTGCTTGCCTAATTACCTGTCCAATTGCCTGCCTAATTAACTGCCTAATTGCCTGCCTAATTAACTGCCTAATTGCCTGCCTAATTAACTACCTAATTGCCTGCCTAATTGCCTGCCTAAATGCTTGCCTAATTAACTGCCTTATTGCCTGACTAATTGCCTGCTTAATTGCTTGCCTAATTAACTGACTAATAGCCTGTCTAATTGCCTGCTTAATTTACTACCTAATTGCCTGCCTAATTAACTGCCTTACTGCCTGCCTAATTTCCTGCCTAATTGCCTGCCTAATTATCTGCCTAATTGCCTGCCTTATTGCCTGCCTAATTGCTTGCCTAATTGTCTGCCTAATTACCTGCCTAATTGCCTGCCTAATTAACTGCCTAATTGCCTGCCTAATTAACAGCCTTAATGCCTGCCTAAATTGCATGCCTGCCTAATTGCGTGCCTAATTAACTGCCTTAAAGTGCCTAATTGCCTGCCTAAATAACTGCCTAATTTCCTGCCTTATTGACTGCCTAATTAACTGCCTAATTGCCTGCCTAATTAACTGCCTAATTGCCTGCCTAATTAACTGCCTAATTGCCTGCCTAACTATCTGCTTAATTGCCTGCCTAATTGCTTGCCTAATTGCCTGTCCAATTGCCTGCCTAATTATCTGCCTAATTGCCTTCCTAATAAACTACCTTATTGCCTGTCTAATTGCCTGCCTAAATGCTAGCCTAATTAACTGCCTTATTGCCTGCCTAATTGCCTGCTCTATTGCCTGCCTTATTAACTGCCTAAATAACTGCCTAATTGCCTGCCTAATTAACTGCCTAATTGCCTGCCTTATTAACTGCCTCATTGACTGCCTAATTTACTGCCTAATTGACTGCCTAATTGAATGCCTCATTGCCTGCCTAATTAACTGCCTAATTTCCTGCCTTATTGCCTGCCTAATTGCCTGCCTAATTAACTGCCTAATTGCCTGCCTAATTAAATGCCTAATTGCCTGCCTATTTAACTGCTTTATTAACTGCCTAATTGCCTGCCTTATTAACTGGCTAAATGCCTGCCTAATTAACTGCCAAATTGCCTGCCTAATTAACTGCCTAATTGACTGCCTAATTTACTGCCTAATTGACTGCCTAATTGCCTGCCTCATTGCCTGCCTAATTAACTGCCTAATTTCCTGCCTTATTGCCTGCCTAATTGCCTGCCTAATTAACTACCTAATTGCCTGCCTAATTAACTGCCTAATTGCCTGCCTAATTAACTGCCTTAAAGTGCCTAATTGCCTGCCTAAATAACTGCCTAATTTCCTTCCTTATTGCCTGCCTAATTGCTTGCCTGCCTAATTGCCTGCCTAATTAACTGCCTAATTGCCTGCCTAATTAACTGCTTAATTGCCTGCCTAACTATCTGCTTAATTGCCTGCCTAATTGCTTGCCTAATTGCCTGTCCAATTGCCTGCCTAATTATCTGCCTAATTGCCTGCCTAATTAACTACCTTATTGCCTGCTTAATTGCCTGCCTAAATGCAAGCCTAATTAACTGCCTTATTGCCTGCTCTATTGCCTGCCTTATTAACTGCCAAATTAACTGCTTATTTGCTTCCTAATTAACTGCCTAATTGCCTGCCTTATTAACTGCCTAATTGCCTGCCTAATTAACTGCCTAATTGACTGCCTAATTGCCTGCCTGCCTAATTGCCTGCCTAATTAACTGCCTTAAAGTGCCTAATTGCCTGCCTAAATAACTGCCTAATTTCCTGCCTTATTGCCTGCCTAGGTGCTTGCCTGCCTAATTGCCTGCCTAATTAACTGCCTAATTGCCTGCCTAATTAACTGCTAATTGCCTGCCTAACTATCTGCTTAATTGCCTGCATAATTGCTTGCCTAATTGCATGTACAATTGCCAGCCTAATTATCTGCCTAATTGCCTGCCTAATTAACTACCTTATTGCCTGCCTAATTGCCTGCCTAAATGCTAGCCTAATTAACTGCCTTATTGCCTGCCTAATTGCCTGCTCTATTGCCTGCCTTATTAACTGCCTAATTAACTGCCTAATTGCCTGCCTAATTAACTGCCTAATTGCCTGCATAATTAACTGCCTAATTTCCTGCCTAATTAACTGCCTAATTGACTGCCTAATTGTTTGCCTCATTGCCTGCTTAATTAACTGCCTAATTTCCTTCCTTATTGTTTGCCTGATTGCCTGCCTAATTAACTGCCTAATTGCCTGCCTAATTAAATGCCTAATTGCCTGCCTATTTAACTGCTTAATTAACTGCCTAATTGCCTGCCTAATTAACTGCCTAATTGCCTGCCTAATTATCTGCTTATTGCCTGCCTAAATAACTGCCTAATTTCCTGCCTTATTGCCTGCCTAATTGCTTGCCTGCCTAATTGCCTGCCTAATTAACTGCCTAATTGCCTGCCTAATTGCCTGCCCAATTAACTGCCTAATTGCCTGCCTAATTGCCTGCCTAATTGCCTGCCTAACTATCTGCTTAATTGCCTGCCTAATTGCTTGCCTTATTGCCTGCTTAATCGCCTGCTCTATTGCCTGCCTTATTAACTGCCTAATTAACTACCTAATTGCCTGCCTAATTAACTGCCTAATTGCCTGCCTAATTAACTGCCTTAAAGTGCCTAATTGCCTGCCTAAATAACTGCCTAATTTCCTTCCTTATTGCCTGCCTAATTGCTTGCCTGCCTAATTGCCTGCCTAATTAACTGCCTAATTGCCTGCCTAATTAACTGCTTAATTGCCTGCCTAACTATCTGCTTAATTGCCTGCCTTATTGCTTGCCTAATTGCCTGTCCAATATCCTGCCTAATTATCTGCCTAATTGCCTGCATAATTAACTACCTTAATGCCTGCTTAATTGCCTGCCTAAATGCAAGCCTAATTAACTGCCTTATTGCCTGCCTAATTGCCTGCTCTATTGCCTGCCTTATTAACTGCCAAATTAACAGCTTATTTGCTTCCTAATTAACTGCCTAATTTCCTGCCTAATTAACTGCCTAATTGCCTGCCTAATTAACTGCCTAATTGACTGCCTAATTGCCTGCCTGCCTAATTGCCTGCCTAATTAACTGCCTTAAAGTGCCTAATTGCCTGCCTAAATTACTGCCTAATTTCCTGCCTTATTGCCTGCCCAGGTGCTTGCATGCCTAATTGCCTGCCTAATTAACTGCCTAATTGCCTGCCTAACTATCTGCTTAATTGCCTGCATAATTGCTTGCCTAATTGCCTGTCCAATTGCCTGCCTAATTATCTGCCTAATTGCCTGCCTAATTAACTACCTTATTGCCTGCCTAATTGCCTGCCTAAATGCTAGCATAATTAACTGCCTTATTGCCTGCCTAATTGCCTGCTCTATTGCCTGCCTTATTAACTGCCTAATTAACTACCAAATTGCCTGCCTAATTAACTGCCAAATTGCCTGCCTAATTAACTGCCTTAAAGTGCCTAATTGTCTGCCTAAATAACTGCCTAATTTCCTGCCTTATTGCCTGCCTTATTGCTTGCAAGCCTAATTGCCTGCCTAATTAACTGCCTAATTGCCTGCCTAATTGCCTGCCTAATTGCCTGTCTAACTATCTGCTTAATTGCCTGCCTAATTGCTTGCCTAATTGTCTGCCTAATTACCTGCCAAATTGCCTCCCTAATTAACTGCCTAATTGCCTGCCTAATTATCTGCCTAATTGCCTGCCTAATTAACAGCCTTACTGCCTGCCTAATTGCATGCCTGGCTAATTGCCTGGCTAATTAACTGCCTTAAAGTGCCTAATTGCCTGCCTAAATAACTGCCTAATTTCCTGCCTTATTGCCTGCCTAATTGCTTGCCTGCCTAATTGCCTGCCTAGTTAACTGTCTAATTGCCTGCCTAATTGCTTGCCTAATTGCCTGTCCAATTGTTTGCCTAATTATCTGCCTAATTGCCTGCCTAATTAACTACCTTATTGCCTGCCTCATTGCCAGCCTAAATGCTAGCCTAATTAACTGCCTAATTGCCTGCCTAATTGCCTGCCTAATTAACTGCCTAATTGCCTGCCTAATTATCTGCTTATTTCCTGCCTTATTAACTGCCTAATTAACTACCTAATTGCCTGCCTAATTAACTGCCTAATTGCCTGCCTTATTTACTGCCTAATTGACTGCCTAATTGCCTGCCTCATTGCCTGCCTAATAAACTGCCTAATTGCCTGCCTAATTAACTGTCTAATTGCCTGCCTAACTTTCTGCTTAATTGCCTGCCTAATTGCTTGCCTTATTGCCTGCCTTATTGCCTGCCTAATTAACTGCCTAATTTCCTGCCTTATTGCCTGCCTAATTGCCTGCCTAATCAAATGCCTAATTGCCTGCCTATTTTACTGCTTAATTAACTGCCTAATTGCCTGCCTAATTAACTGCCTAATTGCCTGCCTAATTATCTGCTTATTGCCTGCCTAATTGCCTGCCTAATTGCCTGTAAAATTGCCTGCCTAATTAACTGCCTAATTGCCTGCCTAATTAACTGCCTAATTGCCTGCCTAATTAACTACCTAATTGCCTGCCTAATTGCCTGTCTAAATGCTTGCCTAATTAACTGCCTTATTGCCTGCCTAATTGCCTGCTTAATTGCATGCCTAATTAACTGACTAATAGCCTGTCTACATGCCTGCTTAATTAACTGCCTAATTGCCTGCCTAATTAACTGCCTTACTGCCTGCCTAATTGCCTGCCTAATTATCTGCCTAATTGCCTGCCTAATTGCTTGCCTAATTGTCTGCCTAATTACCTGCCTAATAGCCTCCCTAATTAACTGCCTAATTACCTGCCTAATTATCTGCCTAATTGCCTGCCTAATTAACAGCCTTACTGCCTGCCTAATTAACTGCCTTAAAGTGCCTAATTGCCTGCCTAAATAACTGCCTAATTTCCTGCCTTATTGCCTGCCTATTTGCTTGCCTGCCTAATTGCTTGCCTAATTGCCTGTCCAATTGCCTGCCTAATTAACTGCCTTATTGCCTGCCTAATTGCCTGCTTAATTGCTTGCCTAATTAACTAACTTATAGCCTGTCTAATTGCCTGCTTAATTAAATACCTAATTTCCTGCCTAATTAACTGCCTTACTGCCTGCCTAATTTCCTGCCTAATTGCCTGCCTAATTAACTGCCTAATTGCCAGCCTAACTATCTGCTTAATTGCCTGCCTAATTGCTTGCCTAATTGCCTGTCAAATTGCCTGGCTAATTAACTGCCTAATTGCCTGCCTAATTGCTTGTCTGCCTAATTGCCTGAAATACATACCACAACCCACAAACCACATACCATAAGCTTTATACAGCAAACTGCGAATTGCAAACTGCAAAATTTAATTTACAAAAAGAAAACTGGAAATTGCAATTCGCAATCCTCAAATCGCAAACGGCAATTTGCAAACTGCGAACTGCGAACATCACACTGCTAACTAACTGCAAACCGAAATCGCAAACCACAAACTTCAAACAGCAAACTGCGAACAAAAACCTGCAAACAGCGAACTACAAAATGCTGTCAATTACCGGCGAACTGCCAAATACAAATTGCTACCTGCAAACCGCAAACCACAAACCGTAAACTACAAAGTAATAACTGCAAACTGCAAACTGACAACTGCAATTGCAAACTGCGAATTGCAAACTGCAAACTGTAAACACCTAACTGCAAACTGCAAACTACAACTGCAAACTGCGAAATGCATACCTACTAACTGCGAACAGCAAACTCCGAACTGCACACTGCAAACTGCGAGCTGCAAATGCGAACTGCAAACGGCAATCCGCCAACCACAAACCTAAAACCGCAAACCGAACACCGTAATCCGCAAAGTGCAATTTGCGATTTGCGAACAGCAAACTTCAAACTACGACTTAAACTGCGAACTGCAAACTGCCAATTGCGAAATGAAAACTGTGAACTGCAAACAGCGAACCGCAAACCAATAACCTCAAATATTTGCGAATTGCGAATTGCGAAATGCAAAATGCGAACTGCAAACTGCAAATGCAAACCGCAAACAGAAAACCGTATGCGGAAGTTTGGGATCTGCGAACTGCGAACTGTTAACCTCAAACTGCGAACAGCAAACGGCAATCCACAAACCAAAAATCCAAAACCATTTACCGCAAACTGCGAACTGCAAACTGCCTAATGCCAACTGCAAACCGCAAAACGCAAACCGAAAACTGAAAATTGCTAATGGCAAATTGCGAACTGCAAACTGTGAACTCTAAACTGCGACCTGCAATGTGCAAATTGCAAACTGTAAAATTCAAACTACGAACTGCATATTGCGAACTGCAAACTGATTAAAGCAAACTGCCTACTGCAAACCACAAAACTAAAACCGCAATCCGCAAACTGCAGAACGATAAACGAAAACGCCGATAGATGACGTCGAACAGCGAACTGTAAACGGCGAACTGCAAAGCTACAAACTGCAAATGCGAACAGCAATCCGCAAAGCACAAAATTTAAACAGCAAACTACAAACTGCAAACTCCCAACTGCGAACTGCAAAAAGCGAACCTACGAACTCTGAACAGTAAACTGCGAATTGCAAACTGAGAACTGCGAACAGAAAACTGTGAACTGCAAACTGAGAACTACGCACTGCAAACTGCAAACTTTGAACTGCGAACTACAAATTGCGAACTGCAAACTGCATTCTCAGAACTGCGATGTGCGAAAAGCGAAATGCGAACAGCAAACTGCTCACTGCAACCTGCGAACTGTAAACTGCTAACTACGAACTGCGTGGTGCTAATTGCGAACAGAAAACTGCGATTCGTAAACCGCAAACCGATATTCGCAAACCACAAACTTCAAACTGCGAACTGCTAACTGTGAACTGCAAACTGTGAACTCTAAACTGCGACCTACAAACTACTGCAAACTGCAATTGCGAACAGCAAACCGCAAACGCAAAGCACAAAATTCAAACAGCAAATTGCTAACTGCAAATTGAAAACTGTAAACTGCAAACTAAGAACTACTATCTGCGAACTGCAAATATCAAAATGAAAACTACAACTGCAACACGTAAACCACATACCGCAAACTCGAACAGCAAACTGAAAACTGCAAAACGCAAAATGGAAACCGCAATTAACAATTTGCAAACTGCGATATGCGAACTTGCGAACAACGAACTGAAAAATGAGAAATGCGAAATGCGAACTGCAAACTGCAAAAAGCGAACTGCAAACCGCAAACCGCAGACCGCAAACCACAAACCGTAAACTACACAGTAATAACTGCAAACTGCAGACTGACAACTGCAACTGCAAATTGCGATCTGCAAACTGCAAACATTAAACTCCTAACTGCTAACTGCAAACTGCAACTGAAATGTGCGAACGGAAAACTGCGAAATTCAAATCTACTAACAGACAAAAACAAACTCCTAACTGCACACTGCAAACTGCAAACTGCAACCTGCAAACTACAAACTTTTGGCTGTTACATGAGAACTGCAAACTGCGAACTGCAAAATGCGAAGTGCAAACTGCGAACTGCGAACAGCGAACTACAAGCTGCAAACCGCAAAAAGTAAAACTGCGAATTGCAAACAACAAAAACGCCAAATGCGTTTATTTGCGCACTGCGAACTGCAAACTGCGAACTGAAAAACTGCTAACTTCATACTACGAACTGCAAATGCGAACTGAAAACGGCAATCAGCAAACCACAAACCATAAACCACAAACCGAAAACCGAAATCCGCAAACGACAATTTGCGATTTGCGAACTGCGAACTTCAAACTGCAACTGAAACTGCGAACCGCAAAACGCAATCCGCATACCATATACATTCTACCGCAAACTGCGATATGCGAACTAATTAATTGCCTAATTGCCTGCCTTTTTTGCTAATTTCCTGCCTGCCTAATTGCCTGCTTAATTAACTGCCTAATTGCCTCTATATTAACTGCCTAATTGCCTGTTTAATTATCTGCCTAATTGCCTGCCTAATTAACAGCCTTACTGCCTGCCTAATTGCATGCCTGCCTAATTGCCTGCCTAATTAACTGCCTTAAAGTGCCTAATTGCCTGCCTAATTTCCTGCCTTATTGCCTGCCTAATTTCTTGCCTGCCTAATTGCCTGCCTAATTAACTGCCTAATTGCCTGCCTAATTGCCTGCCTAATTATCTGCCTAACTATCTGCTTAATTGCCTGCCTAATTGCTTGCCTAATTGTCTGCCTAATTACCTGCCTAATTGCCTCCCTAATTAACTGCCTAATTGCCTGCCTAATTATGTGCCGAATTGCCTGCCTAATTAACAGCCTTACTGCCTGCCTAATTGCATGCCTGCCTAATTGCCTGCCTAATTAACTGCCTAAAAATGCCTAATTGCCTGCCTAAATAAATGCCTAATTTCCTGCCTTATATCCTTCCTAATTGCTTGCCTGCCTAATTGCCTGCCTAATTAACTGCCTAATTGCCTGCCTAATTAACTGCCTAATTGCCTGCCTAACTATCTGCTTAATTGCCTGCCTTATTGCTTGCCTAATTGCCTGTCCAATTGCCTGCCTAATTATCTGCCTAATTGCCTGCCTAATTAACTACTTTATTGCCTGCCTAATTGCCTGCCTAAATGCTAGCCTAATTAACTGCCTTATTGCCTGCCTAATTGCCTGCTCTATTGCCTGCCTTATTAACTGCCCAATTAACTGCTTATTTGCTTCCTAATTAACTGCCCAATCGCCTGCCTAATTAACTGCCTAATTGCCTGCCTTATTTACTGTCTAATTGACTGCCTTTTTGCCTGCCTAATTAACAGCCTTACTGCCTGCCTAATTGCATGCCTGCCTAATTGCCTGCCTAATTAATTTCTTTAAAGTGCCTAATTGCCTGCCTAAATAACTGCCTAATTTCCTGCCTTATTGCCAGCCTAATTGCTTGCCTGCCTAATTGCCTGCATTATTAACTGCCTAATTGCTTGCCTAATAAACTGCTTAATTGCCTGCCTAACTATCTGCTTAATTGCCTGCCTAATAGCTTGCCTAATTGCCTGTCCAATTGCCTGCCTAATTATCTGCCTAATTGCCTGCCTTATTAACTACCTTATTGCCTGCCTAATTGCCTGCCTAAATGCTAGCCTAATTAACTGCCTTATTGCCTGCCTAATTGCCTTCCTAATTGCCTGCCTAATTGCCTGCCTCATTGCCTGCCTAATTAACTGCCTAATTTCCTGCCTAATTAACTGCCTAATTGCCTGCCTAATTATCTGTTTTTGCCTGCCTAATTGCTTGCCTAATTACCTGTCCAATTGCCTGCCTAATTAACTGCCTAATTGCCTGCCTAATTAACTGCCTAATTGCCTGCCTAATTAACTACCTAATTGCCTGCCTAATTGCCTGCCTAAATGCTTGCCTAATTAACTGCCTTATTGCCTGACTAATTGCCTGCTTAATTGCTTGCCTAATTAACTGACTAATAGCCTGTCTAATTGCCTGCTTAATTTACTACCTAATTGCCTGCCTAATTAACTGCCTTACTGCCTGCCTAATTTCCTGCCTAATTGCCTGCCTAATTATCTGCCTAATTGCCTGCCTTATTGCCTGCCTAATTGCTTGCCTAATTGTCTGCCTAATTACCTGCCTAATTGCCTGCCTAATTAACTGCCTAATTGCCTGCCTAATTAACAGCCTTAATGCCTGCCTAAATTGCATGCCTGCCTAATTGCGTGCCTAATTAACTGCCTTAAAGTGCCTAATTGCCTGCCTAAATAACTGCCTAATTTCCTGCCTTATTGACTGCCTAATTAACTGCCTAATTGCCTGCCTAATTAACTGCCTAATTGCCTGCCTAATTAACTGCCTAATTGCCTGCCTAACTATCTGCTTAATTGCCTGCCTAATTGCTTGCCTAATTGCCTGTCCAATTGCCTGCCTAATTATCTGCCTAATTGCCTTCCTAATAAACTACCTTATTGCCTGTCTAATTGCCTGCCTAAATGCTAGCCTAATTAACTGCCTTATTGCCTGCCTAATTGCCTGCTCTATTGCCTGCCTTATTAACTGCCTAAATAACTGCCTAATTGCCTGCCTAATTAACTGCCTAATTGCCTGCCTTATTAACTGCCTCATTGACTGCCTAATTTACTGCCTAATTGACTGCCTAATTGAATGCCTCATTGCCTGCCTAATTAACTGCCTAATTTCCTGCCTTATTGCCTGCCTAATTGCCTGCCTAATTAACTGCCTAATTGCCTGCCTAATTAAATGCCTAATTGCCTGCCTATTTAACTGCTTTATTAACTGCCTAATTGCCTGCCTTATTAACTGGCTAAATGCCTGCCTAATTAACTGCCAAATTGCCTGCCTAATTAACTGCCTAATTGACTGCCTAATTTACTGCCTAATTGACTGCCTAATTGCCTGCCTCATTGCCTGCCTAATTAACTGCCTAATTTCCTGCCTTATTGCCTGCCTAATTGCCTGCCTAATTAACTACCTAATTGCCTGCCTAATTAACTGCCTAATTGCCTGCCTAATTAACTGCCTTAAAGTGCCTAATTGCCTGCCTAAATAACTGCCTAATTTCCTTCCTTATTGCCTGCCTGATTGCTTGCCTGCCTAATTGCCTGCCTAATTAAAAGCCTAATTGCCTGCCTAATTAACTGCTTAATTGCCTGCCTAACTATCTGCTTAATTGCCTGCCTAATTGCTTGCCTAATTGCCTGTCCAATTGCCTGCCTAATTATCTGCCTAATTGCCTGCCTAATTAACTACCTTATTGCCTGCTTAATTGCCTGCCTAAATGCAAGCCTAATTAACTGCCTTATTGCCTGCTCTATTGCCTGCCTTATTAACTGCCAAATTAACTGCTTATTTGCTTCCTAATTAACTGCCTAATTGCCTGCCTTATTAACTGCCTAATTGCCTGCCTAATTAACTGCCTAATTGACTGCCTAATTGCCTGCCTGCCTAATTGCCTGCCTAATTAACTGCCTTAAAGTGCCTAATTGCCTGCCTAAATAACTGCCTAATTTCCTGCCTTATTGCCTGCCTAGGTGCTTGCCTGCCTAATTGCCTGCCTAATTAACTGCCTAATTGCCTGCCTAATTAACTGCTAATTGCCTGCCTAACTATCTGCTTAATTGCCTGCATAATTGCTTGCCTAATTGCATGTACAATTGCCAGCCTAATTATCTGCCTAATTGCCTGCCTAATTAACTACCTTATTGCCTGCCTAATTGCCTGCCTAAATGCTAGCCTAATTAACTGCCTTATTGCCTGCCTAATTGCCTGCTCTATTGCCTGCCTTATTAACTGCCTAATTAACTGCCTAATTGCCTGCCTAATTACCTGCCTAATTGCCTGCATAATTAACTGCCTAATTTCCTGCCTAATTAACTGCCTAATTGACTGCCTAATTGTTTGCCTCATTGCCTGCTTAATTAACTGCCTAATTTCCTTCCTTATTGTTTGCCTGATTGCCTGCCTAATTAACTGCCTAATTGCCTGCCTAATTAAATGCCTAATTGCCTGCCTATTTAACTGCTTAATTAACTGCCTAATTGCCTGCCTAATTAACTGCCTAATTGCCTGCCTAATTATCTGCTTATTGCCTGCCTAAATAACTGCCTAATTTCCTGCCTTATTGCCTGCCTAATTGCTTGCCTGCCTAATTGCCTGCCTAATTAACTGCCTAATTGCCTGCCTAATTGCCTGCCCAATTAACTGCCTAATTGCCTGCCTAATTGCCTGCCTAATTGCCTGCCTAACTATCTGCTTAATTGCCTGCCTAATTGCTTGCCTTATTGCCTGCTTAATCGCCTGCTCTATTGCCTGCCTTATTAACTGCCTAATTAACTACCTAATTGCCTGCCTAATTAACTGCCTAATTGCCTGCCTAATTAACTGCCTTAAAGTGCCTAATTGCCTGCCTAAATAACTGCCTAATTTCCTTCCTTATTGCCTGCCTAATTGCTTGCCTGCCTAATTGCCTGCCTAATTAACTGCCTAATTGCCTGCCTAATTAACTGCTTAATTGCCTGCCTAACTATCTGCTTAATTGCCTGCCTTATTGCTTGCCTAATTGCCTGTCCAATATCCTGCCTAATTATCTGCCTAATTGCCTGCATAATTAACTACCTTAATGCCTGCTTAATTGCCTGCCTAAATGCAAGCCTAATTAACTGCCTTATTGCCTGCCTAATTGCCTGCTCTATTGCCTGCCTTATTAACTGCCAAATTAACAGCTTATTTGCTTCCTAATTAACTGCCTAATTTCCTGCCTAATTAACTGCCTAATTGCCTGCCTAATTAACTGCCTAATTGACTGCCTAATTGCCTGCCTGCCTAATTGCCTGCCTAATTAACTGCCTTAAAGTGCCTAATTGCCTGCCTAAATTACTGCCTAATTTCCTGCCTTATTGCCTGCCCAGGTGCTTGCATGCCTAATTGCCTGCCTAATTAACTGCCTAATTGCCTGCCTAACTATCTGCTTAATTGCCTGCATAATTGCTTGCCTAATTGCCTGTCCAATTGCCTGCCTAATTATCTGCCTAATTGCCTGCCTAATTAACTACCTTATTGCCTGCCTAATTGCCTGCCTAAATGCTAGCATAATTAACTGCCTTATTGCCTGCCTAATTGCCTGCTCTATTGCCTGCCTTATTAACTGCCTAATTAACTACCAAATTGCCTGCCTAATTAACTGCCAAATTGCCTGCCTAATTAACTGCCTTAAAGTGCCTAATTGTCTGCCTAAATAACTGCCTAATTTCCTGCCTTATTGCCTGCCTTATTGCTTGCAAGCCTAATTGCCTGCCTAATTAACTGCCTAATTGCCTGCCTAATTGCCTGCCTAATTGCCTGTCTAACTATCTGCTTAATTGCCTGCCTAATTGCTTGCCTAATTGTCTGCCTAATTACCTGCCAAATTGCCTCCCTAATTAACTGCCTAATTGCCTGCCTAATTATCTGCCTAATTGCCTGCCTAATTAACAGCCTTACTGCCTGCCTAATTGCATGCCTGGCTAATTGCCTGGCTAATTAACTGCCTTAAAGTGCCTAATTGCCTGCCTAAATAACTGCCTAATTTCCTGCCTTATTGCCTGCCTAATTGCTTGCCTGCCTAATTGCCTGCCTAGTTAACTGTCTAATTGCCTGCCTAATTGCTTGCCTAATTGCCTGTCCAATTGTTTGCCTAATTATCTGCCTAATTGCCTGCCTAATTAACTACCTTATTGCCTGCCTCATTGCCAGCCTAAATGCTAGCCTAATTAACTGCCTAATTGCCTGCCTAATTGCCTGCCTAATTAACTGCCTAATTGCCTGCCTAATTATCTGCTTATTTCCTGCCTTATTAACTGCCTAATTAACTACCTAATTGCCTGCCTAATTAACTGCCTAATTGCCTGCCTTATTTACTGCCTAATTGACTGCCTAATTGCCTGCCTCATTGCCTGCCTAATAAACTGCCTAATTGCCTGCCTAATTAACTGTCTAATTGCCTGCCTAACTTTCTGCTTAATTGCCTGCCTAATTGCTTGCCTTATTGCCTGCCTTATTGCCTGCCTAATTAACTGCCTAATTTCCTGCCTTATTGCCTGCCTAATTGCCTGCCTAATCAAATGCCTAATTGCCTGCCTATTTTACTGCTTAATTAACTGCCTAATTGCCTGCCTAATTAACTGCCTAATTGCCTGCCTAATTATCTGCTTATTGCCTGCCTAATTGCCTGCCTAATTGCCTGTAAAATTGCCTGCCTAATTAACTGCCTAATTGCCTGCCTAATTAACTGCCTAATTGCCTGCCTAATTAACTACCTAATTGCCTGCCTAATTGCCTGTCTAAATGCTTGCCTAATTAACTGCCTTATTGCCTGCCTAATTGCCTGCTTAATTGCATGCCTAATTAACTGACTAATAGCCTGTCTACATGCCTGCTTAATTAACTGCCTAATTGCCTGCCTAATTAACTGCCTTACTGCCTGCCTAATTGCCTGCCTAATTATCTGCCTAATTGCCTGCCTAATTGCTTGCCTAATTGTCTGCCTAATTACCTGCCTAATAGCCTCCCTAATTAACTGCCTAATTACCTGCCTAATTATCTGCCTAATTGCCTGCCTAATTAACAGCCTTACTGCCTGCCTAATTAACTGCCTTAAAGTGCCTAATTGCCTGCCTAAATAACTGCCTAATTTCCTGCCTTATTGCCTGCCTATTTGCTTGCCTGCCTAATTGCTTGCCTAATTGCCTGTCCAATTGCCTGCCTAATTAACTGCCTTATTGCCTGCCTAATTGCCTGCTTAATTGCTTGCCTAATTAACTAACTTATAGCCTGTCTAATTGCCTGCTTAATTAAATACCTAATTTCCTGCCTAATTAACTGCCTTACTGCCTGCCTAATTTCCTGCCTAATTGCCTGCCTAATTAACTGCCTAATTGCCAGCCTAACTATCTGCTTAATTGCCTGCCTAATTGCTTGCCTAATTGCCTGTCAAATTGCCTGGCTAATTAACTGCCTAATTGCCTGCCTAATTGCTTGTCTGCCTAATTGCCTGAAATACATACCACAACCCACAAACCACATACCATAAGCTTTATACAGCAAACTGCGAATTGCAAACTGCAAAATTTAATTTACAAAAAGAAAACTGGAAATTGCAATTCGCAATCCTCAAATCGCAAACGGCAATTTGCAAACTGCGAACTGCGAACATCACACTGCTAACTAACTGCAAACCGAAATCGCAAACCACAAACTTCAAACAGCAAACTGCGAACAAAAACCTGCAAACAGCGAACTACAAAATGCTGTCAATTACCGGCGAACTGCCAAATACAAATTGCTACCTGCAAACCGCAAACCACAAACCGTAAACTACAAAGTAATAACTGCAAACTGCAAACTGACAACTGCAATTGCAAACTGCGAATTGCAAACTGCAAACTGTAAACACCTAACTGCAAACTGCAAACTACAACTGCAAACTGCGAAATGCATACCTACTAACTGCGAACAGCAAACTCCGAACTGCACACTGCAAACTGCGAGCTGCAAATGCGAACTGCAAACGGCAATCCGCCAACCACAAACCTAAAACCGCAAACCGAACACCGTAATCCGCAAAGTGCAATTTGCGATTTGCGAACAGCAAACTTCAAACTACGACTTAAACTGCGAACTGCAAACTGCCAATTGCGAAATGAAAACTGTGAACTGCAAACAGCGAACCGCAAACCAATAACCTCAAATATTTGCGAATTGCGAATTGCGAAATGCAAAATGCGAACTGCAAACTGCAAATGCAAACCGCAAACAGAAAACCGTATGCGGAAGTTTGGGATCTGCGAACTGCGAACTGTTAACCTCAAACTGCGAACAGCAAACGGCAATCCACAAACCAAAAATCCAAAACCATTTACCGCAAACTGCGAACTGCAAACTGCCTAATGCCAACTGCAAACCGCAAAACGCAAACCGAAAACTGAAAATTGCTAATGGCAAATTGCGAACTGCAAACTGTGAACTCTAAACTGCGACCTGCAATGTGCAAATTGCAAACTGTAAAATTCAAACTACGAACTGCATATTGCGAACTGCAAACTGATTAAAGCAAACTGCCTACTGCAAACCACAAAACTAAAACCGCAATCCGCAAACTGCAGAACGATAAACGAAAACGCCGATAGATGACGTCGAACAGCGAACTGTAAACGGCGAACTGCAAAGCTACAAACTGCAAATGCGAACAGCAATCCGCAAAGCACAAAATTTAAACAGCAAACTACAAACTGCAAACTCCCAACTGCGAACTGCAAAAAGCGAACCTACGAACTCTGAACAGTAAACTGCGAATTGCAAACTGAGAACTGCGAACAGAAAACTGTGAACTGCAAACTGAGAACTACGCACTGCAAACTGCAAACTTTGAACTGCGAACTACAAATTGCGAACTGCAAACTGCATTCTCAGAACTGCGATGTGCGAAAAGCGAAATGCGAACAGCAAACTGCTCACTGCAACCTGCGAACTGTAAACTGCTAACTACGAACTGCGTGGTGCTAATTGCGAACAGAAAACTGCGATTCGTAAACCGCAAACCGATATTCGCAAACCACAAACTTCAAACTGCGAACTGCTAACTGTGAACTGCAAACTGTGAACTCTAAACTGCGACCTACAAACTACTGCAAACTGCAATTGCGAACAGCAAACCGCAAACGCAAAGCACAAAATTCAAACAGCAAATTGCTAACTGCAAATTGAAAACTGTAAACTGCAAACTAAGAACTACTATCTGCGAACTGCAAATATCAAAATGAAAACTACAACTGCAACACGTAAACCACATACCGCAAACTCGAACAGCAAACTGAAAACTGCAAAACGCAAAATGGAAACCGCAATTAACAATTTGCAAACTGCGATATGCGAACTTGCGAACAACGAACTGAAAAATGAGAAATGCGAAATGCGAACTGCAAACTGCAAAAAGCGAACTGCAAACCGCAAACCGCAGACCGCAAACCACAAACCGTAAACTACACAGTAATAACTGCAAACTGCAGACTGACAACTGCAACTGCAAATTGCGATCTGCAAACTGCAAACATTAAACTCCTAACTGCTAACTGCAAACTGCAACTGAAGTGTGCGAACGGAAAACTGCGAAATTCAAATCTACTAACAGACAAAAACAAACTCCTAACTGCACACTGCAAACTGCAAACTGCAACCTGCAAACTACAAACTTTTGGCTGTTACATGAGAACTGCAAACTGCGAACTGCAAAATGCGAAGTGCAAACTGCGAACTGCGAACAGCGAACTACAAGCTGCAAACCGCAAAAAGTAAAACTGCGAATTGCAAACAACAAAAACGCCAAATGCGTTTATTTGCGCACTGCGAACTGCAAACTGCGAACTGAAAAACTGCTAACTTCATACTACGAACTGCAAATGCGAACTGAAAACGGCAATCAGCAAACCACAAACCATAAACCACAAACCGAAAACCGAAATCCGCAAACGACAATTTGCGATTTGCGAACTGCGAACTTCAAACTGCAACTGAAACTGCGAACCGCAAAACGCAATCCGCATACCATGTACATTCTACCGCAAACTGCGATATGCGAACTAATTAAATGCCTAATTGCCTACCTTTTTTGCTAATTTCCTGCCTGCCTAATTGCCTGCTTAATTAACTGCCTAATTGCCTCCCTAATTAACTGCCTAATTACCTGCCTAATTATCTGCCTCATTGCCTGCCTAATTAACAGCCTTACTGCCTGCCTAATTGCATGCCTGCCTAATTGCCTGCCTAATTAACTGCCTAAAAATGCCTAATTGCCTGCCTAAATAAATGCCTAATTTCCTGCCTTATATCCTTCCTAATTGCTTGCCTGCCTAATTGCCTGCCTAATTAACTGCCTAATTGCCTGCCTAATTAACTGCCTAATTGCCTGCCTAACTATCTGCTTATTTGCCTGCCTTATTGCTTGCCTAATTGCCTGTCCAATTGCCTGCCTAATTATCTGCCTAATTGCCTGCCTAATTAACTACTTTATTGCCTGCCTAGTTGCCTGCCTAAATGCTAGCCTAATTAACTGCCTTATTGCCTGCCTAATTGCCTGCTCTATTGCCTGCCTTATTAACTGCCCAATTAACTGCTTATTTTCTTCCTAATTAACTGCCCAATTGCCTGCCTAATTAACTGCCTAATTGCCTGCCTTATTTACTGTCTAATTGATTGCCTTTTTGCCTGCCTTATTAACAGCCTTACTGCCTGCCTAATTGCATGCCTGCCTAATTGCCTGCCTAATTAACTTCCTTAAAGTGCCTAATTGCCTGCCTAAATAACTGCCTAATTTCCTGCCTTATTGCCAGCCTAATTGCTTGCCTGCCTAATTGCCTGCATTATTAACTGCCTAATTGCTTGCCTAATAAACTGCTTAATTCCCTGCCTAACTATCTGCTTAATTGCCTGCCTAATAGCTTGCCTAATTGCCTGTCCAATTGCCTGCCTAATTATCTGCCTAATAGCCTGCCTTATTAACTACCTTATTGCCTGCCTAATTGCCTGCCTAAATGCTAGCCTAATTAACTGCCTTATTGCTGCCTAATTGCCTTCCTAATTGCCTGCCTAATTGCCTGCCTCATTGCCTGCCTAATTAACTGCCTAATTTCCTGCCTAATTAACTGCCTAATTGCCTGCCTAATTATCTGTTTTTGCCTGCCTAATTGCTTGCCTAATTACCTGTCCAATTGCCTGCCTAATTAACTGCCTAATTGCCTGCCTAATTAACTGCCTAATTGCCTGCCTAATTAACTACCTAATTGCCTGCCTAATTGCCTGCCTAAATGCTTGCCTAATTAACTGCCTTATTGCCTGACTAATTGCCTGCTTAATTGCTTGCCTAATTAACTGACTAATAGCCTGTCTAATTGCCTGCTTAATTTACTACCTAATTGCCTGCCTAATTAACTGCCTTACTGCCTGCCTAATTTCCTGCCTAATTGCCTGCCTAATTATCTGCCTAATTGCCTGCCTTATTGCCTGCCTAATTGCTTGCCTAATTGTCTGCCTAATTACCTGCCTAATTGCCTGCCTAATTAACTGCCTAATTGCCTGCCTAATTAACAGCCTTAATGCCTGCCTAAATTGCATGCCTGCCAAATTGCGTGCCTAATTAACTGCCTTAAAGTGCCTAATTGCCTGCCTAAATAACTGCCTAATTTCCTGCCTTATTGACTGCCTAATTGCCTGCCTAATTAACTGCCTAATTGCCTGCCTAATTAACTGCCTAATTGCCTGCCTAACTATCTGCTTAATTGCCTGCCTAATTGCTTGCCTAATTGCCTGTCCAATTGCCTGCCTAATTATCTGCCTAATTGCCTTCCTAATAAACTACCTTATTGCCTGTCTAATTGCCTGCCTAAATGCTAGCCTAATTAACTGCCTTATTGCCTGCCTAATTGCCTGCTCTATTGCCTGCCTTATTAACTGCCTAATTAACTGCCTAATTGCCTGCCTAATTAACTGCCTAATTGCCTGCCTTATTACTGCCTCATTGACTGCCTAATTTACTGCCTAATTGACTGCCTAATTGAATGCCTCATTGCCTGCCTAATTAACTGCCTAATTTCCTGCCTTATTGCCTGCCTAATTGCCTGCCTAATTAACTGCC
Source organism: Bacillus rossius redtenbacheri (assembly GCF_032445375.1). Classification (NCBI taxonomy): domain Eukaryota; kingdom Metazoa; phylum Arthropoda; class Insecta; order Phasmatodea; family Bacillidae; genus Bacillus; species Bacillus rossius. The sequence continues at coordinate 362,250 of NW_026962492.1, read as the reverse complement.
TAATTGCCTGCCTAATTAAATGCCTAATTGCCTGCCTATATAACTGCTTTATTAACTGCCTATTTGCCTGCCTTATTAACTGGCTAATTGCCTGCCTAATTAACTGCCAAATTGCCTGCCTAATTAACTGCCTAATTGACTGCCTAATTTACTGCCTAATTGCCTGCCTATTTAACTGCTTTATTAACTGCCTAATTGCCTGCCTTATTAACTGGCTAATTGCCTGCCTAATTAACTGCCAAATTGCCTGCCTAATTAACTGCCTAATTGACTGCCTAATTTACTGCCTAATTGACTGCCTAATTGCCTGCCTCATTGCCTGCCTAGTTAACTGCCTAATTTCCTGCCTTATTGCTTGCCTAATTGCCTGTCCAATATCCTGCCTAATTATCTGCCTAATTGCCTGCATAATTAACTACCTTAATGCCTGCTTAATTGCCTGCCTAAATGCAAGCCTAATTAACTGCCTTATTGCCTGCCTAATTGCCTGCTCTATTGCCTGCGTTATTAACTGCCAAATTAACAGCTTATTTGCTTCCTAATTAACTGCCTAATTGCCTGCCTAATTAACTGCCTATTTGCCTGCCTAATTAACTGCCTAATTGACTGCCTAATTGCCTGCCTGCCTAATTGCCTGCCTAATTAACTGCCTTAAAGTGCCTAATTGCCTGTCCAATTGCCTGCCTAATTATCTGCCTAATTGCCTGCTTAATTAACTACCTTATTGCCTGCCTAATTGCCTGCCTAAATGCTAGCATAATTAACTGCCTTATTGCCTGCCTAATTGCCTGCTCTATTGCCTGCCTTATTAACTGCCTAATTAACTACCAAATTGCCTGCCTAATTAACTGCCAAATTGCCTGCCTAATTAACTGCCTTAAAGTGCCTAATTGTCTGCCTAAATAACTGCCTAATTTCCTGCCTTATTGCCTGCCTTATTGCTTGCAAGCCTAATTGCCTGCCTAATTAACTGCCTAATTGCCTGCCTAATTAACTGCCTAATTGCCTGCCTAATTGCCTGCCTAATTGCCTGTCTAACTATCTGCTTAATTGCCTGCCTAATTGCTTGCCTAATTGTCTGCCTAATTACCTGCCTAATTGCCTCCCTAATTAACTGCCTAATTGCCTGCCTAATTATCTGCCTAATTGCCTGCCTAATTAACAGCCTTACTGCCTGCCTAATTGCATGCCTGGCTAATTGCCTGTCCAATTGTTTGCCTAATTATCTGCCTAATTGCCTGCCTAATTAACTACCTTATTGCCTGCCTCATTGCCAGCCTAAATGCTAGCCTAATTAACTGCCTAATTGCCTGCCTAATTGCCTGCCTAATTAACTGCCTAATTGCCTGCCTAATTATCTGCTTATTTCCTGCCTTATTAACTGCCTAATTAACTACCTAATTGCCTGCCTAATTGCTTGCCTAATTGCCTGTCCAATTGCCTGCCTAATTAACTGCCTTATTGCCTGCCTAATTGCCTGCTTAATTGCTTGCCTAATTAACTGACTTATAGCCTGTCTAATTGCCTGCTTAATTAAATACCTAATTTCCTGCCTAATTAACTGCCTTACTGCCTGCCTAATTTCCTGCCTAATTGCCTGCCTAATTAACTGCCTAATTGCCTGCCTAACTATCTGCTTAATTGCCTGCCTAATTGCTTGCCTAATTGCCTGTCAAATTGCCTGGCTAATTAACTGCCTAATTGCCTGCCTAATTGCTTGTCTGCTTAATTGCCTGAAATACATACCACAACCCACAAACCACATACCATAAGCTTTATACAGCAAACTGCGAATTGCAAACTGCAAAATTTAATTTACAAAAAGAAAACTGGAAATTGCAATTCGCAATCCTCAAATCGCAAACGGCAATTTGCAAACTGCGAACTGCGAACATCACACTGCTAACTAACTGCAAACCGAAATCGCAAACCACAAACTTCAAACAGCAAACTGCGAACAAAAACCTGCAAACAGCGAACTACAAAATGCTGTCAATTACCGGCGAACTGCCAAATACAAATTGCTACCTGCAAACCGCAAACCACAAACCGTAAACTACAAAGTAATAACTGCAAACTGCAAACTGACAACTGCAATTGCAAACTGCGAATTGCAAACTGCAAACTGTAAACACCTAACTGCAAACTGCAAACTACAACTGCAAACTGCGAAATGCATACCTACTAACTGCGAACAGCAAACTCCGAACTGCACACTGCAAACTGCGAGCTGCAAATGCGAACTGCAAACGGCAATCCGCCAACCACAAACCTAAAACCGCAAACCGAACACCGTAATCAGCAAAGTGCAATTTGCGATTTGCGAACAGCAAACTTCAAACTACGACTTAAACTGCGAACTGCAAACTGCCAATTGCGAAATGAAAACTGTGAACTGCAAACAGCGAACCGTAAACCAATAACCTCAAATATTTGCGAATTGCGAATTGCGAAATGCAAAATGCGAACTGCAAACTGCAAATGCAAACCGCAAACAGAAAACCGTATGCGGAAGTTTGGGATCTGCGAACTGCGAACTGTTAACCTCAAACTGCGAACTGCAAACTGCCTAATGCCAACTGCAAACCGCAAAACGCAAACCGAAAACTGAAAATTGCTAATGGCAAATTGCGAACTGCAAACTGTGAACTCTAAACTGCGACCTGCAATGTGCAAATTGCAAACTGTAAAATTCAAACTACGAACTGCATATTGCGAACTGCAAACTGATTAAAGCAAACTGCCTACTGCAAACCACAAAACTAAAACCGCAATCCGCAAACTGCAGAACGATAAACGAAAACGCCGATAGATGACGTCGAACAGCGAACTGTAAACGGCGAACTGCAAAGCTACAAACTGCAAATGCGAACAGCAATCCGCAAAGCACAAAATTTAAACAGCAAACTACAAACTGCAAACTCCCAACTGCGAACTGCAAAAAGCGAACCTACGAACTCTGAACAGTAAACTGCGAATTGCAAACTGAGAACTGCGAACAGAAAACTGTGAACTGCAAACTGAGAACTACGCACTGCAAACTGCAAACTTTGAACTGCGAACTACAAATTGCGAACTGCAAACTGCATTCTCAGAACTGCGATGTGCGAAAAGCGAAATGCGAACAGCAAACTGCTCACTGCAACCTGCGAACTGTAAACTGCTAACTACGAACTGCGTGGTGCTAATTGCGAACAGAAAACTGCGATTCGTAAACCGCAAACCGATATTCGCAAACCACAAACTTCAAACTGCGAACTGCTAACTGTGAACTGCAAACTGTGAACTCTAAACTGCGACCTACAAACTACTGCAAACTGCAATTGCGAACAGCAAACCGCAAACGCAAAGCACAAAATTCAAACAGCAAATTGCTAACTGCAAATTGAAAACTGTAAACTGCAAACTAAGAACTACTATCTGCGAACTGCAAATATCAAAATGAAAACTACAACTGCAACACGTAAACCACATACCGCAAACTCGAACAGCAAACTGAAAACTGCAAAACGCAAAATGGAAACCGCAATTAACAATTTGCAAACTGCGATATGCGAACTTGCGAACAACGAACTGAAAAATGAGAAATGCGAAATGCGAACTGCAAACTGCAAAAAGCGAACTGCAAACCGCAAACCGCAGACCGCAAACCACAAACCGTAAACTACACAGTAATAACTGCAAACTGCAGACTGACAACTGCAACTGCAAATTGCGATCTGCAAACTGCAAACATTAAACTCCTAACTGCTAACTGCAAACTGCAACTGAAATGTGCGAACGGAAAACTGCGAAATTCAAATCTACTAACAGACAAAAACAAACTCCTAACTGCACACTGCAAACTGCAAACTGCAACCTGCAAACTACAAACTTTTGGCTGTTACATGAGAACTGCAAACTGCGAACTGCAAAATGCGAAGTGCAAACTGCGAACTGCGAACAGCGAACTACAAGCTGCAAACCGCAAAAAGTAAAACTGCGAATTGCAAACAACAAAAACGCCAAATGCGTTTATTTGCGCACTGCGAACTGCAAACTGCGAACTGAAAAACTGCTAACTTCATACTACGAACTGCAAATGCGAACTGAAAACGGCAATCAGCAAACCACAAACCATAAACCACAAACCGAAAACCGAAATCCGCAAACGACAATTTGCGATTTGCGAACTGCGAACTTCAAACTGCAACTGAAACTGCGAACCGCAAAACGCAATCCGCATACCATATACATTCTACCGCAAACTGCGATATGCGAACTAATTAAATGCCTAATTGCCTGCCTTTTTTGCTAATTTCCTGCCTGCCTAATTGCCTGCTTAATTAACTGCCTAATTGCCTCCCTAATTAACTGCCTAATTGCCTGCCTAATTATCTGCCTCATTGCCTGCCTAATTAACAGCCTAACTGCCTGCCTAATTGCATGCCTGCCTAATTGCCTGCCTAATTAACTGCCTAAAAATGCCTAATTGCCTGCCTAAATAAATGCCTAATTTCCTGCCTTATATCCTTCCTAATTGCTTGCCTGCCTAATTGCCTGCCTAATTAACTGCCTAATTGCCTGCCTAATTAACTGCCTAATTGCCTGCCTAACTATCTGCTTATTTGCCTGCCTTATTGCTTGCCTAATTGCCTGTCCAATTGCCTGCCTAATTATCTGCCTAATTGCCTGCCTAATTAACTACTTTATTGCCTGCCTAGTTGCCTGCCTAAATGCTAGCCTAATTAACTGCCTTATTGCCTGCCTAATTGCCTGCTCTATTGCCTGCCTTATTAACTGCCCAATTAACTGCTTATATTCTTCCTAATTAACTGCCCAATTGCCTGCCTAATTAACTGCCTAATTGCCTGCCTTATTTACTGTCTAATTGACTGCCTTTTTGCCTGCCTTATTAACAGCCTTACTGCCTGCCTAATTGCATGCCTGCCTAATTGCCTGCCTAATTAACTTCCTTAAAGTGCCTAATTGCCTGCCTAAATAACTGCCTAATTTCCTGCCTTATTGCCAGCCTAATTGCTTGCCTGCCTAATTGCCTGCATTATTAACTGCCTAATTGCTTGCCTAATAAACTGCTTAATTGCCTGCCTAACTATCTGCTTAATTGCCTGCCTAATAGCTTGCCTAATTGCCTGTCCAATTGCCTGCCTAATTATCTGCCTAATAGCCTGCCTTATTAACTACCTTATTGCCTGCCTAATTGCCTGCCTAAATGCTAGCCTAATTAACTGCCTTATTGCTGCCTAATTGCCTTCCTAATTGCCTGCCTAATTGCCTGCCTCATTGCCTGCCTAATTAACTGCCTAATTTCCTGCCTAATTAACTGCCTAATTGCCTGCCTAATTATCTGTTTTTGCCTGCCTAATTGCTTGCCTAATTACCTGTCCAATTGCCTGCCTAATTAACTGCCTAATTGCCTGCCTAATTAACTGCCTAATTGCCTGCCTAATTAACTACCTAATTGCCTGCCTAATTGCCTGCCTAAATGCTTGCCTAATTAACTGCCTTATTGCCTGACTAATTGCCTGCTTAATTGCTTGCCTAATTAACTGACTAATAGCCTGTCTAATTGCCTGCTTAATTTACTACCTAATTGCCTGCCTAATTAACTGCCTTACTGCCTGCCTAATTTCCTGCCTAATTGCCTGCCTAATTATCTGCCTAATTGCCTGCCTTATTGCCTGCCTAATTGCTTGCCTAATTGTCTGCCTAATTACCTGCCTAATTGCCTGCCTAATTAACTGCCTAATTGCCTGCCTAATTAACAGCCTTAATGCCTGCCTAAATTGCATGCCTGCCAAATTGCGTGCCTAATTAACTGCCTTAAAGTGCCTAATTGCCTGCCTAAATAACTGCCTAATTTCCTGCCTTATTGACTGCCTAATTGCCTGCCTAATTAACTGCCTAATTGCCTGCCTAATTAACTGCCTAATTGCCTGCCTAACTATCTGCTTAATTGCCTGCCTAATTGCTTGCCTAATTGCCTGTCCAATTGCCTGCCTAATTATCTGCCTAATTGCCTTCCTAATAAACTACCTTATTGCCTGTCTAATTGCCTGCCTAAATGCTAGCCTAATTAACTGCCTTATTGCCTGCCTAATTGCCTGCTCTATTGCCTGCCTTATTAACTGCCTAATTAACTGCCTAATTGCCTGCCTAATTAACTGCCTAATTGCCTGCCTTATTAACTGCCTCATTGACTGCCTAATTTACTGCCTAATTGACTGCCTAATTGAATGCCTCATTGCCTGCCTAATTAACTGCCTAATTTCCTGCCTTATTACCTGCCTAATTGCCTGCCTAATTAACTGCCTAATTGCCTGCCTAATTAAATGCCTAATTGCCTGCCTATATAACTGCTTTATTAACTGCCTATTTGCCTGCCTTATTAACTGGCTAATTGCCTGCCTAATTAACTGCCAAATTGCCTGCCTAATTAACTGCCTAATTGACTGCCTAATTTACTGCCTAATTGCCTGCCTATTTAACTGCTTTATTAACTGCCTAATTGCCTGCCTTATTAACTGGCTAATTGCCTGCCTAATTAACTGCCAAATTGCCTGCCTAATTAACTGCCTAATTGACTGCCTAATTTACTGCCTAATTGACTGCCTAATTGCCTGCCTCATTGCCTGCCTAGTTAACTGCCTAATTTCCTGCCTTATTGCTTGCCTAATTGCCTTTCCAATATCCTGCCTAATTATCTGCCTAATTGCCTGCATAATTAACTACCTTAATGCCTGCTTAATTGCCTGCCTAAATGCAAGCCTAATTAACTGCCTTATTGCCTGCCTAATTGCCTGCTCTATTGCCTGCGTTATTAACTGCCAAATTAACAGCTTATTTGCTTCCTAATTAACTGCCTAATTGCCTGCCTAATTAACTGCCTATTTGCCTGCCTAATTAACTGCCTAATTGACTGCCTAATTGCCTGCCTGCCTAATTGCCTGCCTAATTAACTGCCTTAAAGTGCCTAATTGCCTGTCCAATTGCCTGCCTAATTATCTGCCTAATTGCCTGCCTAATTAACTACCTTATTGCCTGCCTAATTGCCTGCCTAAATGCTAGCATAATTAACTGCCTTATTGCCTGCCTAATTGCCTGCTCTATTGCCTGCCTTATTAACTGCCTAATTAACTACCAAATTGACTGCCTAATTAACTGCCAAATTGCCTGCCTAATTAACTGCCTTAAAGTGCCTAATTGTCTGCCTAAATAACTGCCTAATTTCCTGCCTTATTGCCTGCCTTATTGCTTGCAAGCCTAATTGCCTGCCTAATTAACTGCCTAATTGCCTGCCTAATTAACTGCCTAATTGCCTGCCTAATTGCCTGCCTAATTGCCTGTCTAACTATCTGCTTAATTGCCTGCCTAATTGCTTGCCTAATTGTCTGCCTAATTACCAGCCTAATTGCCTCCCTAATTAACTGCCTAATTGCCTGCCTAATTATCTGCCTAATTGCCTGCCTAATTAACAGCCTTACTGCCTGCCTAATTGCATGCCTGGCTAATTGCCTGGCTAATTAACTGCCTTAAAGTGCCTAATTGCCTGCCTAAATAACTGCCTAATTTCCTGCCTTATTGCCTGCCTAATTGCTTGCCTGCCTAATTGCCTGCCTAGTTAACTGTCTAATTGCCTGCCTAATTGCTTGCCTAATTGCCTGTCCAATTGTTTGCCTAATTATCTGCCTAATTGCCTGCCTAATTAACTACCTTATTGCCTGCCTCATTGCCAGCCTAAATGCTAGCCTAATTAACTGCCTAATTGCCTGCCTAATTGCCTGCCTAATTAACTGCCTAATTGCCTGCCTAATTATCTGCTTATTTCCTGCCTTATTAACTGCCTAATTAACTACCTAATTGCCTGCCTAATTAACTGCCTAATTGCCTGCCTTATTTACTGCCTAATTGACTGCCTAATTGCCTGCCTAATTGCCTGCCTAATTATCTGCTTATTGCCTGCCTAATTGCTTGCCTAATTGCCTGTCCAATTGCCTGCCTAATTAACTGCCTAATTGCCTGCCTAATTAACTGCCTAATTGCCTGCCTAATTAACTACCTAATTGCCTGCCTAATTGCCTGCCTAAATGCTCGCCTAATTAACTGCCTTATTGCCTGCCTAATTGCCTGCTTAATTGCATGCCTAATTAACTGACTAATAGCCTGTCTACATGCCTGCTTAATTAACTGCCTAATTGCCTGCCTAATTAACTGCCTTACTGCCTGCCTAATTGCCTGCCTAATTATCTGCCTAATTGCCTGCTAATTGCCTGCCTAATAGCTTGCATAATTGTCTGCCTAATTACCTGCCTAATTGCCTCCCTAATTAACTGCCAAATTACCTGCCTAAATATCTGCCTAATTGCCTGCCTAATTAACAGCCTTACTGCCTGCCTAATTAACTGCCTTAAAGTGCCTAATTGCCTGCCTAAATAACTGCCTAATTTCCTGCCTTATTGCCTGCCTAATTGCTTGCCTGCCTAATTGCTTGCCTAATTGCCTGTCCAATTGCCTGCCTAATTAACTGCCTTATTGCCTGCCTAATTGCCTGCTTAATTGCTTGCCTAATTAACTGACTTATAGCCTGTCTAATTGCCTGCTTAATTAAATACCTAATTTCCTGCCTAATTAACTGCCTTACTGCCTGCCTAATTTCCTGCCTAATTGCCTGCCTAATTAACTGCCTAATTGCCTGCCTAACTATCTGCTTAATTGCCTGCCTAATTGCTTGCCTAATTGCCTGTCAAATTGCCTGGCTAATTAACTGCCTAATTGCCTGCCTAATTGCTTGTCTGCCTAATTGCCTGAAATACATACCACAACCCACAAACCACATACCATAAGCTTTATACAGCAAACTGCGAATTGCAAACTGCAAAATTTAATTTACAAAAAGAAAACTGGAAATTGCAATTCGCAATCCTCAAATCGCAAACGGCAATTTGCAAACTGCGAACTGCGAACATCACACTGCTAACTAACTGCAAACCGAAATCGCAAACCACAAACTTCAAACAGCAAACTGCGAACAAAAACCTGCAAACAGCGAATTACAAAATGCTGTCAATTACCGGCGAACTGCCAAATACAAATTGCTACCTGCAAACCGCAAACCACAAACCGTAAACTACAAAGTAATAACTGCAAACTGCAAACTGACAACTGCAATTGCAAACTGCGAATTGCAAACTGCAAACTGTAAACACCTAACTGCAAACTGCAAACTACAACTGCAAACTGCGAAATGCATACCTACTAACTGCGAACAGCAAACTCCGAACTGCACACTGCAAACTGCGAGCTGCAAATGCGAACTGCAAACGGCAATCCGCCAACCACAAACCTAAAACCGCAAACCGAACACCGTAATCAGCAAAGTGCAATTTGCGATTTGCGAACAGCAAACTTCAAACTACGACTTAAACTGCGAACTGCAAACTGCCAATTGCGAAATGAAAACTGTGAACTGCAAACAGCGAACCGCAAACCAATAACCTCAAATATTTGCGAATTGCGAATTGCGAAATGCAAAATGCGAACTGCAAACTGCAAATGCAAACCGCAAACAGAAAACCGTATGCGGAAGTTTGGGATCTGCGAACTGCGAACTGTTAACCTCAAACTGCGAACTGCAAACTGCCTAATGCCAACTGCAAACCGCAAAACGCAAACCGAAAACTGAAAATTGCTAATGGCAAATTGCGAACTGCAAACTGTGAACTCTAAACTGCGACCTGCAATGTGCAAATTGCAAACTGTAAAATTCAAACTACGAACTGCATATTGCGAACTGCAAACTGATTAAAGCAAACTGCCTACTGCAAACCACAAAACTAAAACCGCAATCCGCAAACTGCAGAACGATAAACGAAAACGCCGATAGATGACGTCGAACAGCGAACTGTAAACGGCGAACTGCAAAGCTACAAACTGCAAATGCGAACAGCAATCCGCAAAGCACAAAATTTAAACAGCAAACTACTAACTGCAAACTCCCAACTGCGAACTGCAAAAAGCGAACCTACGAACTCTGAACAGTAAACTGCGAATTGCAAACTGAGAACTGCGAACAGAAAACTGTGAACTGCAAACTGAGAACTACGCACTGCAAACTGCAAACTTTGAACTGCGAACTACAAATTGCGAACTGCAAACTGCATTCTCAGAACTGCGATGTGCGAAAAGCGAAATGCGAACAGCAAACTGCTCACTGCAACCTGCGAACTGTAAACTGCTAACTACGAACTGCGTGGTGCTAATTGCGAACAGAAAACTGCGATTCGTAAACCGCAAACCGATATTCGCAAACCACAAACTTCAAACTGCGAACTGCTAACTGTGAACTGCAAACTGTGAACTCTAAACTGCGACCTACAAACTACTGCAAACTGCAATTGCGAACAGCAAACCGCAAACGCAAAGCACAAAATTCAAACAGCAAATTGCTAACTGCAAATTGAAAACTGTAAACTGCAAACTAAGAACTACTATCTGCGAACTGCAAATATCAAAATGAAAACTACAACTGCAACACGTAAACCACATACCGCAAACTCGAACAGCAAACTGAAAACTGCAAAACGCAAAATGGAAACCGCAATTAACAATTTGCAAACTGCGATATGCGAACTTGCGAACAACGAACTGAAAAATGAGAAATGCGAAATGCGAACTGCAAACTGTAAAAAGCGAACTGCAAACCGCAAACCGCAGACCGCAAACCACAAACCGTAAACTACACAGTAATAACTGCAAACTGCAGACTGACAACTGCAACTGCAAATTGCGATCTGCAAACTGCAAACATTAAACTCCTAACTGCTAACTGCAAACTGCAACTGAAATGTGCGAACGGAAAACTGCGAAATTCAAATCTACTAACAGACAAAAACAAACTCCTAACTGCACACTGCAAACTGCAAACTGCAACCTGCAAACTACAAACTTTTGGCTGTTACATGAGAACTGCAAACTGCGAACTGCAAAATGCGAAGTGCAAACTGCGAACTGCGAACAGCGAACTACAAGCTGCAAACCGCAAAAAGTAAAACTGCGAATTGCAAACAACAAAAACGCCAAATGCGTTTATTTGCGCACTTGCGAACTGCAAACTGCGAACTGAAAAACTGCTAACTTCATACTACGAACTGCAAATGCGAACTGAAAACGGCAATCAGCAAACCACAAACCATAAACCACAAACCGAAAACCGAAATCCGCAAACGACAATTTGCGATTTGCGAACTGCGAACTTCAAACTGCAACTGAAACTGCGAACCGCAAAACGCAATCCGCATACCATATACATTCTACCGCAAACTGCGATATGCGAACTAATTAATTGCCTAATTGCCTGCCTTTTTTGCTAATTTCCTGCCTGCCTAATTACCTGCTTAATTAACTGCCTAATTGCCTCCCTAATTAACTGCCTAATTGCCTGCCTAATTATCTGCCTCATTGCCTGCCTAATTAACAGCCTTACTGCCTGCCTAATTGCATGCCTGCCTAATTGCCTGCCTAATTAAATGCCTAAAAATGCCTAATTGCCTGCCTAAATAAATGCCTAATTTCCTGCCTTATATCCTTCCTAATTGCTTGCCTGCCTAATTGCCTGCCTAATTAACTGCCTAATTGCCTGCCTAATTAACTGCCTAATTGCCTGCCTAACTATTTGCTTAATTGCCTGCCTTATTGCTTGCCTAATTGCCTGTCCAATTGCCTGCCTAATTATCTGCCTAATTGCCTGCCTAATTAACTACTTTATTGCCTGCCTAGTTGCCTGCCTAAATGCTAGCCTAATTAACTGCCTTATTGCCTGCCTAATTGCCTGCTCTATTGCCTGCCTTATTAACTGCCCAATTAACTGCTTATTTTCTTCCTAATTAACTGCCCAATTGCCTGCCTAATTAACTGCCTAATTGCCTGCCTTATTTACTGTCTAATTGACTGCCTTTTTGCCTGCCTTATTAACAGCCTTACTGCCTGCCTAATTGCATGCCTGCCTAATTGCCTGCCTAATTAACTTCCTTAAAGTGCCTAATTGCCTGCCTAAATAACTGCCTAATTTCCTGCCTTATTGCCAGCCTAATTGCTTGCCTGCCTAATTGCCTGCATTATTAACTGCCTAATTGCTTGCCTAATAAACTGCTTAATTGCCTGCCTAACTATCTGCTTAATTGCCTGCCTAATAGCTTGCCTAATTGCCTGTCCAATTGCCTGCCTAATTATCTGCCTAATAGCCTGCCTTATTAACTACCTTATTGCCTGCCTAATTGCCTGCCTAAATGCTAGCCTAATTAACTGCCTTATTGCTGCCTAATTGCCTTCCTAATTGCCTGCCTAATTGCCTGCCTCATTGCCTGCCTAATTAACTGCCTAATTTCCTGCCTAATTAACTGCCTAATTGCCTGCCTAATTATCTGTTTTTGCCTGCCTAATTGCTTGCCTAATTACCTGTCCAATTGCCTGCCTAATTAACTGCCTAATTGCCTGCCTAATTAACTGCCTAATTGCCTGCCTAATTAACTACCTAATTGCCTGCCTAATTGCCTGCCTAAATGCTTGCCTAATTAACTGCCTTATTGCCTGACTAATTGCCTGCTTAATTGCTTGCCTAATTAACTGACTAATAGCCTGTCTAATTGCCTGCTTAATTTACTACCTAATTGCCTGCCTAATTAACTGCCTTTCTGCCTGCCTAATTTCCTGCCTAATTGCCTGCCTAATTATCTGCCTAATTGCTTGCCTTATTGCCTGCCTAATTGCTTGCCTAATTGTCTGCCTAATTACCTGCCTAATTGCCTGCCTAATTAACTGCCTAATTGCCTGCCTAATTAACAGCCTTAATGCCTGCTTAATTGCCTGCCTAAATGCAAGCCTAATTAACTGCCTTATTGCCTGCCTAATTGCCTGCTCTATTGCCTGCCTTATTAACTGCCAAATTAACTGCTTATTTGCTTCCTAATTAACTGCCTAATTGCCTGCCTTATTAACTGCCTAATTGCCTGCCTAATTAACTGCCTTAAAGTGCCTAATTGCCTGCCTAAATAACTGCCTAATTTCCTGCCTTATTGCCTGCCTAGGTGCTTGCCTGCCTAATTGCCTGCCTAATTAACTGCCTAATTGCCTGCCTAATTAACTGCTAATTGCCTGCCTAACTATCTGCTTAATTGCCTGCATAATTGCTTGCCTAATTGCATGTACAATTGCCAGCCTAATTATCTGCCTAATTGCCTGCCTAATTAACTACCTTATTGCCTGCCTAATTGCCTGCCTAAATGCTAGCCTAATTAACTGCCTTATTGCCTGCCTAATTGCCTGCTCTATTGCCTGCCTTATTAACTGCCTAATTAACTGCCTAATTGCCTGCCTAATTAACTGCCTAATTGCCTGCATAATTAACTGCCTAATTTCCTGCCTAATTAACTGCCTAATTGACTGCCTAATTGTTTGCCTCATTGCCTGCTTAATTAACTGCCTAATTTCCTTCCTTATTGTTTGCCTGATTGCCTGCCTAATTAACTGCCTAATTGCCTGCCTAATTAAATGCCTAATTGCCTGCCTATTTAACTGCTTAATTAACTGCCTAATTGCCTGCCTAATTAACTGCCTAATTGCCTGCCTAATTATCTGCTTATTGCCTGCCTAAATAACTGCCTAATTTCCTGCCTTATTGCCTGCCTAATTGCTTGCCTGCCTAATTGCCTGCCTAATTAACTGCCTAATTGCCTGCCTAATTGCCTGCCCAATTAACTGCCTAATTGCCTGCCTAATTGCCTGCCTAATTGCCTGCCTAACTATCTGCTTAATTGCCTGCCTAATTGCTTGCCTTATTGCCTGCTTAATCGCCTGCTCTATTGCCTGCCTTATTAACTGCCTAATTAACTACCTAATTGCCTGCCTAATTAACTGCCTAATTGCCTGCCTAATTAACTGCCTTAAAGTGCCTAATTGCCTGCCTAAATAACTGCCTAATTTCCTTCCTTATTGCCTGCCTAATTGCTTGCCTGCCTAATTGCCTGCCTAATTAACTGCCTAATTGCCTGCCTAATTAACTGCTTAATTGCCTGCCTAACTATCTGCTTAATTGCCTGCCTTATTGCTTGCCTAATTGCCTGTCCAATATCCTGCCTATTTATCTGCCTAATTGCCTGCATAATTAACTACCTTAATGCCTGCTTAATTGCCTGCTAAATGCAAGCCTAATTAACTGCCTTATTGCCTGCCTAATTGCCTGCTCTATTGCCTGCCTTATTAACTGCCAAATTAACAGCTTATTTGCTTCCTAATTAACTGCCTAATTGCCTGCCTAATTAACTGCCTAATTGCCTGCCTAATTAACTGCCTAATTGACTGCCTAATTGCCTGCCTGCCTAATTGCCTGCCTAATTAACTGCCTTAAAGTGCCTAATTGCCTGCCTAAATTACTGCCTAATTTCCTGCCTTATTGCCTGCCCAGGTGCTTGCATGCCTAATTGCCTGCCTAATTAACTGCCTAATTGCCTGCCTAACTATCTGCTTAATTGCCTGCATAATTGCTTGCCTAATTGCCTGTCCAATTGCCTGCCTAATTATCTGCCTAATTGCCTGCCTAATTAACTACCTTATTGCCTGCCTAATTGCCTGCCTAAATGCTAGCATAATTAACTGCCTTATTGCCTGCCTAATTGCCTGCTCTATTGCCTGCCTTATTAACTGCCTAATTAACTACCAAATTGCCTGCCTAATTAACTGCCAAATTGCCTGCCTAATTAACTGCCTTAAAGTGCCTAATTGTCTGCCTAAATAACTGCCTAATTTCCTGCCTTATTGCCTGCCTTATTGCTTGCAAGCCTAATTGCCTGCCTAATTAACTGCCTAATTGCCTGCCTAATTGCCTGCCTAATTGCCTGTCTAACTATCTGCTTAATTGCCTGCCTAATTGCTTGCCTAATTGTCTGCCTAATTACCTGCCAAATTGCCTCCCTAATTAACTGCCTAATTGCCTGCCTAATTATCTGCCTAATTGCCTGCCTAATTAACAGCCTTACTGCCTGCCTAATTGCATGCCTGGCTAATTGCCTGGCTAATTAACTGCCTTAAAGTGCCTAATTGCCTGCCTAAATAACTGCCTAATTTCCTGCCTTATTGCCTGCCTAATTGCTTGCCTGCCTAATTGCCTGCCTAGTTAACTGTCTAATTGCCTGCCTAATTGCTTGCCTAATTGCCTGTCCAATTGTTTGCCTAATTATCTGCCTAATTGCCTGCCTCATTGCCAGCCTAAATGCTAGCCTAATTAACTGCCTAATTGCCTGCCTAATTGCCTGCCTAATTAACTGCCTAATTGCCTGCCTAATTATCTGCTTATTTCCTGCCTTATTAACTGCCTAATTAACTACCTAATTGCCTACCTAATTAACTGCCTAATTGCCTGCCTTATTTACTGCCTAATTGACTGCCTAATTGCCTGCCTCATTGCCTGCCTAATAAACTGCCTAATTGCCTGCCTAATTAACTGTCTAATTGCCTGCCTAACTTTCTGCTTAATTGCCTGCCTAATTGCTTGCCTTATTGCCTGCCTTATTGCCTGCCTAATTAACTGCCTAATTTCCTGCCTTATTGCCTGCCTAATTGCCTGCCTAATCAAATGCCTAATTGCCTGCCTATTTTACTGCTTAATTAACTGCCTAATTGCCTGCCTAATTAACTGCCTAATTGCCTGCCTAATTATCTGCTTATTGCCTGCCAAATTGCCTGTCCAATTGCCTGCTAATTAACTGCCTAATTGCCTGCCTAATTAACTGCCTAATTGCCTGCCTAATTAACTACCTAATTGCCTGCCTAATTGCCTGCCTAAATGCTTGCCTAATTAACTGCCTTATTGCCTGCCTAATTGCCTGCTTAATTGCATGCCTAATTAACTGACTAATAGCCTGTCTACATGCCTGCTTAATTAACTGCCTAATTGCCTGCCTAATTAACTGCCTTACTGCCTGCCTAATTGCCTGCCTAATTATCTGCCTAATTGCCTGCCTAATTGCTTGCCTAATTGTCTGCCGAATTACCTGCCTAATTGCCTCCCTAATTAACTGCCTAATTACCTGCCTAATTATCTGCCTAATTGCCTGCCTAATTAACAGCCTTACTGCCTGCCTAATTAACTGCCTTAAAGTGCCTAATTGCCTGCCTAAATAACTGCCTAATTTCCTGCCTTATTGCCTGCCTATTTGCTTGCCTGCCTAATTGCTTGCCTAATTGCCTGTCCAATTGCCTGCCTAATTAACTGCCTTATTGCCTGCCTAATTGCCTGCTTAATTGCATGCCTAATTAACTGACTAATAGCCTGTCTACATGCCTGCTTAATTAACTGCCTAATTGCCTGCCTAATTAACTGCCTTACTGCCTGCCTAATTGCCTGCCTAATTATCTGCCTAATTGCCTGCTAATTGCCTGCCTAATAGCTTGCATAATTGTCTGCCTAATTACCTGCCTAATTGCCTCCCTAATTAACTGCCAAATTACCTGCCTAAATATCTGCCTAATTGCCTGCCTAATTAACAGCCTTACTGCCTGCCTAATTAACTGCCTTAAAGTGCCTAATTGCCTGCCTAAATAACTGCCTAATTTCCTGCCTTATTGCCTGCCTAATTGCTTGCCTGCCTAATTGCTTGCCTAATTGCCTGTCCAATTGCCTGCCTAATTAACTGCCTTATTGCCTGCCTAATTGCCTGCTTAATTGCTTGCCTAATTAACTGACTTATAGCCTGTCTAATTGCCTGCTTAATTAAATACCTAATTTCCTGCCTAATTAACTGCCTTACTGCCTGCCTAATTTCCTGCCTAATTGCCTGCCTAATTAACTGCCTAATTGCCTGCCTAACTATCTGCTTAATTGCCTGCCTAATTGCTTGCCTAATTGCCTGTCAAATTGCCTGGCTAATTAACTGCCTAATTGCCTGCCTAATTGCTTGTCTGCCTAATTGCCTGAAATACATACCACAACCCACAAACCACATACCATAAGCTTTATACAGCAAACTGCGAATTGCAAACTGCAAAATTTAATTTACAAAAAGAAAACTGGAAATTGCAATTCGCAATCCTCAAATCGCAAACGGCAATTTGCAAACTGCGAACTGCGAACATCACACTGCTAACTAACTGCAAACCGAAATCGCAAACCACAAACTTCAAACAGCAAACTGCGAACAAAAACCTGCAAACAGCGAATTACAAAATGCTGTCAATTACCGGCGAACTGCCAAATACAAATTGCTACCTGCAAACCGCAAACCACAAACCGTAAACTACAAAGTAATAACTGCAAACTGCAAACTGACAACTGCAATTGCAAACTGCGAATTGCAAACTGCAAACTGTAAACACCTAACTGCAAACTGCAAACTACAACTGCAAACTGCGAAATGCATACCTACTAACTGCGAACAGCAAACTCCGAACTGCACACTGCAAACTGCGAGCTGCAAATGCGAACTGCAAACGGCAATCCGCCAACCACAAACCTAAAACCGCAAACCGAACACCGTAATCAGCAAAGTGCAATTTGCGATTTGCGAACAGCAAACTTCAAACTACGACTTAAACTGCGAACTGCAAACTGCCAATTGCGAAATGAAAACTGTGAACTGCAAACAGCGAACCGCAAACCAATAACCTCAAATATTTGCGAATTGCGAATTGCGAAATGCAAAATGCGAACTGCAAACTGCAAATGCAAACCGCAAACAGAAAACCGTATGCGGAAGTTTGGGATCTGCGAACTGCGAACTGTTAACCTCAAACTGCGAACTGCAAACTGCCTAATGCCAACTGCAAACCGCAAAACGCAAACCGAAAACTGAAAATTGCTAATGGCAAATTGCGAACTGCAAACTGTGAACTCTAAACTGCGACCTGCAATGTGCAAATTGCAAACTGTAAAATTCAAACTACGAACTGCATATTGCGAACTGCAAACTGATTAAAGCAAACTGCCTACTGCAAACCACAAAACTAAAACCGCAATCCGCAAACTGCAGAACGATAAACGAAAACGCCGATAGATGACGTCGAACAGCGAACTGTAAACGGCGAACTGCAAAGCTACAAACTGCAAATGCGAACAGCAATCCGCAAAGCACAAAATTTAAACAGCAAACTACTAACTGCAAACTCCCAACTGCGAACTGCAAAAAGCGAACCTACGAACTCTGAACAGTAAACTGCGAATTGCAAACTGAGAACTGCGAACAGAAAACTGTGAACTGCAAACTGAGAACTACGCACTGCAAACTGCAAACTTTGAACTGCGAACTACAAATTGCGAACTGCAAACTGCATTCTCAGAACTGCGATGTGCGAAAAGCGAAATGCGAACAGCAAACTGCTCACTGCAACCTGCGAACTGTAAACTGCTAACTACGAACTGCGTGGTGCTAATTGCGAACAGAAAACTGCGATTCGTAAACCGCAAACCGATATTCGCAAACCACAAACTTCAAACTGCGAACTGCTAACTGTGAACTGCAAACTGTGAACTCTAAACTGCGACCTACAAACTACTGCAAACTGCAATTGCGAACAGCAAACCGCAAACGCAAAGCACAAAATTCAAACAGCAAATTGCTAACTGCAAATTGAAAACTGTAAACTGCAAACTAAGAACTACTATCTGCGAACTGCAAATATCAAAATGAAAACTACAACTGCAACACGTAAACCACATACCGCAAACTCGAACAGCAAACTGAAAACTGCAAAACGCAAAATGGAAACCGCAATTAACAATTTGCAAACTGCGATATGCGAACTTGCGAACAACGAACTGAAAAATGAGAAATGCGAAATGCGAACTGCAAACTGTAAAAAGCGAACTGCAAACCGCAAACCGCAGACCGCAAACCACAAACCGTAAACTACACAGTAATAACTGCAAACTGCAGACTGACAACTGCAACTGCAAATTGCGATCTGCAAACTGCAAACATTAAACTCCTAACTGCTAACTGCAAACTGCAACTGAAATGTGCGAACGGAAAACTGCGAAATTCAAATCTACTAACAGACAAAAACAAACTCCTAACTGCACACTGCAAACTGCAAACTGCAACCTGCAAACTACAAACTTTTGGCTGTTACATGAGAACTGCAAACTGCGAACTGCAAAATGCGAAGTGCAAACTGCGAACTGCGAACAGCGAACTACAAGCTGCAAACCGCAAAAAGTAAAACTGCGAATTGCAAACAACAAAAACGCCAAATGCGTTTATTTGCGCACTTGCGAACTGCAAACTGCGAACTGAAAAACTGCTAACTTCATACTACGAACTGCAAATGCGAACTGAAAACGGCAATCAGCAAACCACAAACCATAAACCACAAACCGAAAACCGAAATCCGCAAACGACAATTTGCGATTTGCGAACTGCGAACTTCAAACTGCAACTGAAACTGCGAACCGCAAAACGCAATCCGCATACCATATACATTCTACCGCAAACTGCGATATGCGAACTAATTAATTGCCTAATTGCCTGCCTTTTTTGCTAATTTCCTGCCTGCCTAATTACCTGCTTAATTAACTGCCTAATTGCCTCCCTAATTAACTGCCTAATTGCCTGCCTAATTATCTGCCTCATTGCCTGCCTAATTAACAGCCTTACTGCCTGCCTAATTGCATGCCTGCCTAATTGCCTGCCTAATTAAATGCCTAAAAATGCCTAATTGCCTGCCTAAATAAATGCCTAATTTCCTGCCTTATATCCTTCCTAATTGCTTGCCTGCCTAATTGCCTGCCTAATTAACTGCCTAATTGCCTGCCTAATTAACTGCCTAATTGCCTGCCTAACTATCTGCTTAATTGCCTGCCTTATTGCTTGCCTAATTGCCTGTCCAATTGCCTGCCTAATTATCTGCCTAATTGCCTGCCTAATTAACTACTTTATTGCCTGCCTAGTTGCCTGCCTAAATGCTAGCCTAATTAACTGCCTTATTGCCTGCCTAATTGCCTGCTCTATTGCCTGCCTTATTAACTGCCCAATTAACTGCTTATTTTCTTCCTAATTAACTGCCCAATTGCCTGCCTAATTAACTGCCTAATTGCCTGCCTTATTTACTGTCTAATTGACTGCCTTTTTGCCTGCCTTATTAACAGCCTTACTGCCTGCCTAATTGCATGCCTGCCTAATTGCCTGCCTAATTAACTTCCTTAAAGTGCCTAATTGCCTGCCTAAATAACTGCCTAATTTCCTGCCTTATTGCCAGCCTAATTGCTTGCCTGCCTAATTGCCTGCATTATTAACTGCCTAATTGCTTGCCTAATAAACTGCTTAATTGCCTGCCTAACTATCTGCTTAATTGCCTGCCTAATAGCTTGCCTAATTGCCTGTCCAATTGCCTGCCTAATTATCTGCCTAATAGCCTGCCTTATTAACTACCTTATTGCCTGCCTAATTGCCTGCCTAAATGCTAGCCTAATTAACTGCCTTATTGCTGCCTAATTGCCTTCCTAATTGCCTGCCTAATTGCCTGCCTCATTGCCTGCCTAATTAACTGCCTAATTTCCTGCCTAATTAACTGCCTAATTGCCTGCCTAATTATCTGTTTTTGCCTGCCTAATTGCTTGCCTAATTACCTGTCCAATTGCCTGCCTAATTAACTGCCTAATTGCCTGCCTAATTAACTGCCTAATTGCCTGCCTAATTAACTACCTAATTGCCTGCCTAATTGCCTGCCTAAATGCTTGCCTAATTAACTGCCTTATTGCCTGACTAATTGCCTGCTTAATTGCTTGCCTAATTAACTGACTAATAGCCTGTCTAATTGCCTGCTTAATTTACTACCTAATTGCCTGCCTAATTAACTGCCTTTCTGCCTGCCTAATTTCCTGCCTAATTGCCTGCCTAATTATCTGCCTAATTGCTTGCCTTATTGCCTGCCTAATTGCTTGCCTAATTGTCTGCCTAATTACCTGCCTAATTGCCTGCCTAATTAACTGCCTAATTGCCTGCCTAATTAACAGCCTTAATGCCTGCTTAATTGCCTGCCTAAATGCAAGCCTAATTAACTGCCTTATTGCCTGCCTAATTGCCTGCTCTATTGCCTGCCTTATTAACTGCCAAATTAACTGCTTATTTGCTTCCTAATTAACTGCCTAATTGCCTGCCTTATTAACTGCCTAATTGCCTGCCTAATTAACTGCCTTAAAGTGCCTAATTGCCTGCCTAAATAACTGCCTAATTTCCTGCCTTATTGCCTGCCTAGGTGCTTGCCTGCCTAATTGCCTGCCTAATTAACTGCCTAATTGCCTGCCTAATTAACTGCTAATTGCCTGCCTAACTATCTGCTTAATTGCCTGCATAATTGCTTGCCTAATTGCATGTACAATTGCCAGCCTAATTATCTGCCTAATTGCCTGCCTAATTAACTACCTTATTGCCTGCCTAATTGCCTGCCTAAATGCTAGCCTAATTAACTGCCTTATTGCCTGCCTAATTGCCTGCTCTATTGCCTGCCTTATTAACTGCCTAATTAACTGCCTAATTGCCTGCCTAATTAACTGCCTAATTGCCTGCATAATTAACTGCCTAATTTCCTGCCTAATTAACTGCCTAATTGACTGCCTAATTGTTTGCCTCATTGCCTGCTTAATTAACTGCCTAATTTCCTTCCTTATTGTTTGCCTGATTGCCTGCCTGATTAACTGCCTAATTGCCTGCCTAATTAAATGCCTAATTGCCTGCCTATTTAACTGCTTAATTAACTGCCTAATTGCCTGCCTAATTAACTGCCTAATTGCCTGCCTAATTATCTGCTTATTGCCTGCCTAAATAACTGCCTAATTTCCTGCCTTATTGCCTGCCTAATTGCTTGCCTGCCTAATTGCCTGCCTAATTAACTGCCTAATTGCCTGCCTAATTGCCTGCCCAATTAACTGCCTAATTGCCTGCCTAATTGCCTGCCTAATTGCCTGCCTAACTATCTGCTTAATTGCCTGCCTAATTGCTTGCCTTATTGCCTGCTTAATCGCCTGCTCTATTGCCTGCCTTATTAACTGCCTAATTAACTACCTAATTGCCTGCCTAATTAACTGCCTAATTGCCTGCCTAATTAACTGCCTTAAAGTGCCTAATTGCCTGCCTAAATAACTGCCTAATTTCCTTCCTTATTGCCTGCCTAATTGCTTGCCTGCCTAATTGCCTGCCTAATTAACTGCCTAATTGCCTGCCTAATTAACTGCTTAATTGCCTGCCTAACTATCTGCTTAATTGCCTGCCTTATTGCTTGCCTAATTGCCTGTCCAATATCCTGCCTATTTATCTGCCTAATTGCCTGCATAATTAACTACCTTAATGCCTGCTTAATTGCCTGCTAAATGCAAGCCTAATTAACTGCCTTATTGCCTGCCTAATTGCCTGCTCTATTGCCTGCCTTATTAACTGCCAAATTAACAGCTTATTTGCTTCCTAATTAACTGCCTAATTGCCTGCCTAATTAACTGCCTAATTGCCTGCCTAATTAACTGCCTAATTGACTGCCTAATTGCCTGCCTGCCTAATTGCCTGCCTAATTAACTGCCTTAAAGTGCCTAATTGCCTGCCTAAATTACTGCCTAATTTCCTGCCTTATTGCCTGCCCAGGTGCTTGCATGCCTAATTGCCTGCCTAATTAACTGCCTAATTGCCTGCCTAACTATCTGCTTAATTGCCTGCATAATTGCTTGCCTAATTGCCTGTCCAATTGCCTGCCTAATTATCTGCCTAATTGCCTGCCTAATTAACTACCTTATTGCCTGCCTAATTGCCTGCCTAAATGCTAGCATAATTAACTGCCTTATTGCCTGCCTAATTGCCTGCTCTATTGCCTGCCTTATTAACTGCCTAATTAACTACCAAATTGCCTGCCTAATTAACTGCCAAATTGCCTGCCTAATTAACTGCCTTAAAGTGCCTAATTGTCTGCCTAAATAACTGCCTAATTTCCTGCCTTATTGCCTGCCTTATTGCTTGCAAGCCTAATTGCCTGCCTAATTAACTGCCTAATTGCCTGCCTAATTGCCTGCCTAATTGCCTGTCTAACTATCTGCTTAATTGCCTGCCTAATTGCTTGCCTAATTGTCTGCCTAATTACCTGCCAAATTGCCTCCCTAATTAACTGCCTAATTGCCTGCCTAATTATCTGCCTAATTGCCTGCCTAATTAACAGCCTTACTGCCTGCCTAATTGCATGCCTGGCTAATTGCCTGGCTAATTAACTGCCTTAAAGTGCCTAATTGCCTGCCTAAATAACTGCCTAATTTCCTGCCTTATTGCCTGCCTAATTGCTTGCCTGCCTAATTGCCTGCCTAGTTAACTGTCTAATTGCCTGCCTAATTGCTTGCCTAATTGCCTGTCCAATTGTTTGCCTAATTATCTGCCTAATTGCCTGCCTAATTAACTACCTTATTGCCTGCCTCATTGCCAGCCTAAATGCTAGCCTAATTAACTGCCTAATTGCCTGCCTAATTGCCTGCCTAATTAACTGCCTAATTGCCTGCCTAATTATCTGCTTATTTCCTGCCTTATTAACTGCCTAATTAACTACCTAATTGCCTACCTAATTAACTGCCTAATTGCCTGCCTTATTTACTGCCTAATTGACTGCCTAATTGCCTGCCTCATTGCCTGCCTAATAAACTGCCTAATTGCCTGCCTAATTAACTGTCTAATTGCCTGCCTAACTTTCTGCTTAATTGCCTGCCTAATTGCTTGCCTTATTGCCTGCCTTATTGCCTGCCTAATTAACTGCCTAATTTCCTGCCTTATTGCCTGCCTAATTGCCTGCCTAATCAAATGCCTAATTGCCTGCCTATTTTACTGCTTAATTAACTGCCTAATTGCCTGCCTAATTAACTGCCTAATTGCCTGCCTAATTATCTGCTTATTGCCTGCCAAATTGCCTGTCCAATTGCCTGCTAATTAACTGCCTAATTGCCTGCCTAATTAACTGCCTAATTGCCTGCCTAATTAACTACCTAATTGCCTGCCTAATTGCCTGCCTAAATGCTTGCCTAATTAACTGCCTTATTGCCTGCCTAATTGCCTGCTTAATTGCATGCCTAATTAACTGACTAATAGCCTGTCTACATGCCTGCTTAATTAACTGCCTAATTGCCTGCCTAATTAACTGCCTTACTGCCTGCCTAATTGCCTGCCTAATTATCTGCCTAATTGCCTGCCTAATTGCTTGCCTAATTGTCTGCCGAATTACCTGCCTAATTGCCTCCCTAATTAACTGCCTAATTACCTGCCTAATTATCTGCCTAATTGCCTGCCTAATTAACAGCCTTACTGCCTGCCTAATTAACTGCCTTAAAGTGCCTAATTGCCTGCCTAAATAACTGCCTAATTTCCTGCCTTATTGCCTGCCTATTTGCTTGCCTGCCTAATTGCTTGCCTAATTGCCTGTCCAATTGCCTGCCTAATTAACTGCCTTATTGCCTGCCTAATTGCCTGCTTAATTGCTTGCCTAATTAACTAACTTATAGCCTGTCTAATTGCCTGCTTAATTAAATACCTAATTTCCTGCCTAATTAACTGCCTTACTGCCTGCCTAATTTCCTGCCTAATTGCCTGCCTAATTAACTGCCTAATTGCCAGCCTAACTATCTGCTTAATTGCCTGCCTAATTGCTTGCCTAATTGCCTGTCAAATTGCCTGGCTAATTAACTGCCTAATTGCCTGCCTAATTGCTTGTCTGCCTAATTGCCTGAAATACATACCACAACCCACAAACCACATACCATAAGCTTTATACAGCAAACTGCGAATTGCAAACTGCAAAATTTAATTTACAAAAAGAAAACTGGAAATTGCAATTCGCAATCCTCAAATCGCAAACGGCAATTTGCAAACTGCGAACTGCGAACATCACACTGCTAACTAACTGCAAACCGAAATCGCAAACCATAAACTTCAAACAGCAAACTGCGAACAAAAACCTGCAAACAGCGAACTACAAAATGCTGTCAATTACCGGCGAACTGCCAAATACAAATTGCTACCTGCAAACCGCAAACCACAAACCGTAAACTACAAAGTAATAACTGCAAACTGCAAACTGACAACTGCAATTGCAAACTGCGAATTGCAAACTGCAAACTGTAAACACCTAACTGCAAACTGCAAACTACAACTGCAAACTGCGAAATGCATACCTACTAACTGCGAACAAGAAACTCCGAACTGCACACTGCAAACTGCGAGCTGCAAATGCGAACTGCAAACGGCAATCCGCCAACCACAAACCTAAAACCGCAAACCGAACACCGTAATCCGCAAAGTGCAATTTGCGATTTGCGAACAGCAAACTTCAAAATACGACTTAAACTGCGAACTGCAAACTGCCAATTGCGAAATGAAAACTGTTAACTGCAAACAGCGAACCGCAAACCAATAACCTCAAATATTTGCGAATTGCGAATTGCGAAATGCAAAATGCGAACTGCAAACTGCAAATGCAAACCGCAAACAGAAAACCGTATGCGGAAGTTTGGGATCTGCGAACTGCGAACTGTTAACCTCAAACTGCGAACAGCAAACGGCAATCCACAAACCAAAAATCCAAAACCATTTACCGCAAACTGCGAACTGCAAACTGCCTAATGCCAACTGCAAACCGCAAAACGCAAACCGAAAACTGAAAATTGCTAATGGCAAATTGCGAACTGCAAACTGTGAACTCTAAACTGCGACCTGCAATGTGCAAATTGCAAACTGTAAAATTCAAACTACGAACTGCAAACTGATTAAAGCAAACTGCCTACTGCAAACCACAAAACTAAAACCGCAATCCGCAAACTGCAGAACGATAAACGAAAACGCCGATAGATGACGTCGAACAGCGAACTGTAAACGGCGAACTGCAAAGCTACAAACTGCAAATGCGAACAGCAATCCGCAAAGCACAAAATTTAAACAGCAAACTACAAACTGCAAACTCCCAACTGCGAACTGCAAAAAGCGAACCTACGAACTCTGAACAGTAAACTGCGAATTGCAAACTGAGAACTGCGAACAGAAAACTGTGAACTGCAAACTGAGAACTACGCACTGCAAACTGCAAACTTTGAACTGCGAACTACAAATTGCGAACTGCAAACTGCATTCTCAGAACTGCGATGTGCGAAAAGCGAAATGCGAACAGCAAACTGCTCACTGCAACTTGCGAACTGTAAACTGCTAACTACGAACTGCGTGGTGCTAATTGCGAACAGAAAACTGCGATTCGTAAACCGCAAACCGATATTCGCAAACCACAAACTTCAAACTGCGAACTGCTAACTGTGAACTGCAAACTGTGAACTCTAAACTGCGACCTACAAACTACTGCAAACTGCAATTGCGAACAGCAAACCGCAAACGCAAAGCACAAAATTCAAACAGCAAATTGCTAACTGCAAATTGAAAACTGTAAACTGCAAACTAAGAACTACTATCTGCGAACTGCAAATATCAAAATGAAAACTACAACTGCAACACGTAAACCACATACCGCAAACTCGAACAGCAAACTGAAAACTGCAAAACGCAAAATGGAAACCGCAATTAACAATTTGCAAACTGCGATATGCGAACTTGCGAACAACGAACTGAAAAATGAGAAATGCGAAATGCGAACTGCAAACTGCAAAAAGCGAACTGCAAACCGCAAACCGCAGACCGCAAACCACAAACCGTAAACTACACAGTAATAACTGCAAACTGCAGACTGACAACTGCAACTGCAAATTGCGATCTGCAAACTGCAAACATTAAACTCCTAACTGCTAACTGCAAACTGCAACTGAAATGTGCGAACGGAAAACTGCGAAATTCAAATCTACTAACAGACAAAAACAAACTCCTAACTGCACACTGCAAACTGCAAACTGCAACCTGCAAACTACAAACTTTTGGCTGTTACATGAGAACTGCAAACTGCGAACTGCAAAATGCGAAGTGCAAACTGCGAACTGCGAACAGCGAACTACAAGCTGCAAACCGCAAAAAGTAAAACTGCGAATTGCAAACAACAAAAACGCCAAATGCGTTTATTTGCGCACTGCGAACTGCAAACTGCGAACTGAAAAACTGCTAACTTCATACTACGAACTGCAAATGCGAACTGAAAACGGCAATCAGCAAACCACAAACCATAAACCACAAACCGAAAACCGAAATCCGCAAACGACAATTTGCGATTTGCGAACTGCGAACTTCAAACTGCAACTGAAACTGCGAACCGCAAAACGCAATCCGCATACCATATACATTCTACCGCAAACTGCGATATGCGAACTAATTAATTGCCTAATTGCCTGCCTTTTTTGCTAATTTCCTGCCTGCCTAATTGCCTGCTTAATTAACTGCCTAATTGCCTCCCTAATTAACTGCCTAATTGCCTGCCTAATTATCTGCCTCATTGCCTGCCTAATTAACAGCCTTACTGCCTGCCTAATTGCATGCCTGCCTAATTGCCTGCCTAATTAACTGCCTAAAAATGCCTAATTGCCTGCCTAAATAAATGCCTAATTTCCTGCCTTATATCCTTCCTAATTGCTTGCCTGCCTAATTGCCTGCCTAATTAACTGCCTAATTGCCTACCTAATTAACTGCCTAATTGCCTGCCTAACTATCTGCTTAATTGCCTGCCTTATTGCTTGCCTAATTGCCTGTCCAATTGCCTGCCTAATTATCTG
Organism: Bacillus rossius redtenbacheri; assembly: GCF_032445375.1. Classification (NCBI taxonomy): domain Eukaryota; kingdom Metazoa; phylum Arthropoda; class Insecta; order Phasmatodea; family Bacillidae; genus Bacillus; species Bacillus rossius. Next base: position 334,556 of record NW_026962492.1, on the reverse strand, counting down.
CCTAATTGCCTGCCTAATTAACTACTTTATTGCCTGCCTAGTTGCCTGCCTAAATGCTAGCCTAATTAACTGCCTTATTGCCTGCCTAATTGCCTGCTCTATTGCCTGCCTTATTAACTGCCCAATTAACTGCTTATTTTCTTCCTAATTAACTGCCCAATTGCCTGCCTAATTAACTGCCTAATTGCCTGCCTTATTTACTGTCTAATTGACTGCCTTTTTGCCTGCCTTATTAACAGCCTTACTGCCTGCCTAATTGCATGCCTGCCTAATTGCCTGCCTAATTAACTTCCTTAAAGTGCCTAATTGCCTGCCTAAATAACTGCCTAATTTTCTGCCTTATTGCCAGCCTAATTGCTTGCCTGCCTAATTGCCTGCATTATTAACTGCCTAATTGCTTGCCTAATAAACTGCTTAATTGCCTGCCTAACTATCTGCTTAATTGCCTGCCTAATAGCTTGCCTAATTGCCTGTCCAATTGCCTGCCTAATTATCTGCCTAATAGCCTGCCTTATTAACTACCTTATTGCCTGCCTAATTGCCTGCCTAAATGCTAGCCTAATTAACTGCCTTATTGCTGCCTAATTGCCTTCCTAATTGCCTGCCTAATTGCCTGCCTCATTGCCTGCCTAATTAACTGCCTAATTTCCTGCCTAATTAACTGCCTAATTGCCTGCCTAATTATCTGTTTTTGCCTGCCTAATTGCTTTCCTAATTACCTGTCCAATTGCCTGCCTAATTAACTGCCTAATTGCCTGCCTAATTAACTGCCTAATTGCCTGCCTTAATAACTACCTAATTGCCTGCCTAATTGCCTGCCTAAATGCTTGCCTAATTAACTGCCTTATTGCCTGACTAATTGCCTGCTTAATTGCTTGCCTAATTAACTGACTAATAGCGTGTCTAATTGCCTGCTTAATTTACTACCTAATTGCCTGCCTAATTAACTGCCTTACTGCCTGCCTAATTTCCTGCCTAATTGCCTGCCTAATTATCTGCCTAATTGCCTGCCTTATTGCCTGCCTAATTGCTTGCCTAATTGTCTGCCTAATTACCTGCCTAATTGCCTGCCTAATTAACTGCCTAATTGCCTGCCTAATTAACAGCCTTAATGCCTGCCTAAATTGCATGCCTGCCAAATTGCGTGCCTAATTAACTGCCTTAAAGTGCCTAATTGCCTGCCTAAATAACTGCCTAATTTCCTGCCTTATTGACTGCCTAATTGCCTGCCTAATTAACTGCCTAATTGCCTGCCTAATTAACTGCCTAATTGCCTGCCTAACTATCTGCTTAATTGCCTGCCTAATTGCTTGCCTAATTGCCTGTCCAATTGCCTGCCTAATTATCTGCCTAATTGCCTTCCTAATAAACTACCTTATTGCCTGTCTAATTGCCTGCCTAAATGCTAGCCTAATTAACTGCCTTATTGCCTGCCTAATTGCCTGCTCTATTGCCTGCCTTATTAACTGCCTAATTAACTGCCTAATTGCCTGCCTAATTAACTGCCTAATTGCCTGCCTTATTAACAGCCTCATTGACTGCCTAATTTACTGCCTAATTGACTGCCTAATTGAATGCCTCATTGCCTGCCTAATTAACTGCCTAATTTCCTGCCTTATTGCCTGCCTAATTGCCTGCCTAATTAACTGCCTAATTGCCTGCCTAATTAAATGCCTAATTGCCTGCCTATTTAACTGCTTTATTAACTGCCTATTTGCCTGCCTTATTAACTGGCTAATTGCCTGCCTAATTAACTGCCAAATTGCCTGCCTAATTAACTGCCTAATTGACTGCCTAATTTACTGCCTAATTGCCTGCCTATTTAACTGCTTTATTAACTGCCTAATTGCCTGCCTTATTAACTGGCTAATTGCCTGCCTAATTAACTGCCAAATTGCCTGCCTAATTAACTGCCTAATTGACTGCCTAATTTACTGCCTAATTGACTGCCTAATTGCCTGCCTCATTGCCTGCCTAGTTAACTGCCTAATTTCCTGCCTTATTGCTTGCCTAATTGCCTGTCCAATATCCTGCCTAATTATCTGCCTAATTGCCTGCATAATTAACTACCTTAATGCCTGCTTAATTGCCTGCCTAAATGCAAGCCTAATTAACTGCCTTATTGCCTGCCTAATTGCCTGCTCTATTGCCTGCGTTATTAACTGCCAAATTAACAGCTTATTTGCTTCCTAATTAACTGCCTAATTGCCTGCCTAATTAACTGCCTATTTGCCTGCCTAATTAACTGCCTAATTGACTGCCTAATTGCCTGCCTGCCTAATTGCCTGCCTAATTAACTGCCTTAAAGTGCCTAATTGCCTGTCCAATTGCCTGCCTAATTAACTGCCTTAAAGTGCCTAATTGCCTGTCCAATTGCCTGCCTAATTATCTGCCTAATTGCCTGCCTAATTAACTACCTTATTGCCTGCCTAATTGCCTGCCTAAATGCTAGCATAATTAACTGCCTTATTGCCTGCCTAATTGCCTGCTCTATTGCCTGCCTTATTAACTGCCTAATTAACTACCAAATTGCCTGCCTAATTAACTGCCAAATTGCCTGCCTAATTAACTGCCTTAAAGTGCCTAATTGTCTGCCTAAATAACTGCCTAATTTCCTGCCTTATTGCCTGCCTCATTGCCAGCCTAAATGCTAGCCTAATTAACTGCCTAATTGCCTGCCTAATTGCCTGCCTAATTAACTGCCTAATTGCCTGCTTTATTATCTGCTTATTTCCTGCCTTATTAACTGCCTAATTAACTACCTAATTGCCTGCCTAATTGCTTGCCTTATTGCCTGCCTTATTGCCTGTCTAATTAACTGCCTAATTTCCTGCCTTATTGCCTGCCTAATTGCCTGCCTAATCAAATGCCTAATTGCCTGCCTATTTTACTGCTTAATTAACTGCCTAATTGCCTGCCTAATTAACTGCCTAATTGCCTGCCTAATTATCTGCTTATTGCCTGCCTAATTGCTTGCCTAATTGCCTGTCCAATTGCCTGCCTAATTAACTGCCTAATTGCCTGCCTAATTAACTGCCTAATTGCCTGCCTAATTAACTACCTAATTGCCTGCCTAATTGCCTGCCTAAATGCTCGCCTAATTAACTGCCTTATTGCCTGCCTAAATGCTCGCCTAATTAACTGCCTTATTGCCTGCCTAATTGCCTGCTTAATTGCATGCCTAATTAACTGACTAATAGCCTGTCTACATGCCTGCTTAATTAACTGCCTAATTGCCTGCCTAATTAACTGCCTTACTGCCTGCCTAATTGCCTGCCTAATTATCTGCCTAATTGCCTGCTAATTGCCTGCCTAATAGCTTGCATAATTGTCTGCCTAATTACCTGCCTAATTGCCTCCCTAATTAACTGCCAAATTACCTGCCTAAATATCTGCCTAATTGCCTGCCTAATTAACAGCCTTAATGCCTGCCTAAATTGCATGCCTGCCTAATTGCGTGCCTAATTAACTGCCTTAAAGTGCCTAATTGCCTGCCTAAATAACTGCCTAATTTCCTGCCTTATTGACTGCCTAATTGCCTGCCTAATTAACTGCCTAATTGCCTGCCTAATTAACTGCCTAATTGCCTGCCTAACTATCTGCTTAATTGCCTGCCTAATTGCTTGCCTAATTGCCTGTCCAATTGCCTGCCTAATTATCTGCCTAATTGCCTTCCTAATAAACTACCTTATTGCCTGTCTAATTGCCTGCCTAAATGCTAGCCTAATTAACTGCCTTATTGCCTGCCTAATTGCCTGCTCTATTGCCTGCCTTATTAACTGCCTAAATAACTGCCTAATTGCCTGCCTAATTAACTGCCTAATTGCCTGCCTTATTAACTGCCTCATTGACTGCCTAATTTACTGCCTAATTGACTGCCTAATTGAATGCCTCATTGCCTGCCTAATTAACTGCCTAATTTCCTGCCTTATTGCCTGCCTAATTGCCTGCCTAATTAACTGCCTAATTGCCTGCCTAATTAAATGCCTAATTGCCTGCCTATTTAACTGCTTTATTAACTGCCTAATTGCCTGCCTTATTAACTGGCTAAATGCCTGCCTAATTAACTGCCAAATTGCCTGCCTAATTAACTGCCTAATTGACTGCCTAATTTACTGCCTAATTGACTGCCTAATTGCCTGCCTCATTGCCTGCCTAATTAACTGCCTAATTTCCTGCCTTATTAACCTGCCTAATTACCTGCCTAATTAACTACCTAATTGCCTGCCTAATTAACTGCCTAATTGCCTGCCTAATTAACTGCCTTAAAGTGCCTAATTGCCTGCCTAAATAACTGCCTAATTTCCTTCCTTATTGCCTGCCTAATTGCTTGCCTGCCTAATTGCCTGCCTAATTAACTGCCTAATTGCCTGCCTAATTAACTGCTTAATTGCCTGCCTAACTATCTGCTTAATTGCCTGCCTAATTGCTTGCCTAATTGCCTGTCCAATTGCCTGCCTAATTATCTGCCTAATTGCCTGCCTAATTAACTACCTTATTGCCTGCTTAATTGCCTGCCTAAATGCAAGCCTAATTAACTGCCTTATTGCCTGCTCTATTGCCTGCCTTATTAACTGCCAAATTAACTGCTTATTTGCTTCCTAATTAACTGCCTAATTGCCTGCCTTATTAACTGCCTAATTGCCTGCCTAATTAACTGCCTAATTGACTGCCTAATTGCCTGCCTGCCTAATTGCCTGCCTAATTAACTGCCTTAAAGTGCCTAATTGCCTGCCTAAATAACTGCCTAATTTCCTGCCTTATTGCCTGCCTGGGTGCTTGCCTGCCTAATTGCCTGCCTAATTAACTGCCTAATTGCCTGTCTAATTAACTGCTAATTGCCTGCCTAACTATCTGCTTAATTGCCTGCATAATTGCTTGCCTAATTGCATGTACAATTGCCAGCCTAATTATCTGCCTAATTGCCTGCCTAATTAACTACCTTATTGCCTGCCTAATTGCCTGCCTAAATGCTAGCCTAATTAACTGCCTTATTGCCTGCCTAATTGCCTGCTCTATTGCCTGCCTTATTAACTGCCTAATTAACTGCCTAATTGCCTGCCTAATTAACTGCCTAATTGCCTGCATAATTAACTGCCTAATTTCCTGCCTAATTAACTGCCTAATTGACTGCCTAATTGTTTGCCTCATTGCCTGCTTAATTAACTGCCTAATTTCCTTCCTTATTGTTTGCCTGATTGCCTAATTGCCTGCCTAATTATCTGCTTATTGCCTGCCTAATTGCCTGCCTAATTGCCTGTCCAATTGCCTGCCTAATTAACTGCCTAATTGCCTGCCTAATTAACTGCCTAATTGCCTGCCTAATTAACTACCTAATTGCCTGCCTAATTGCCTGCCTAAATGCTTGCCTAATTAACTGCCTTATTGCCTGCCTAATTGCCTGCTTAATTGCATGCCTAATTAACTGACTAATAGCCTGTCTACATGCCTGCTTAATTAACTGCCTAATTGCCTGCCTAATTAACTGCCTAATTGCCTGCCTAATTGCTTGCCTAATTGTCTGCCTAATTACCTGCCAAATTGCCTCCCTAATTAACTGCCTAATTGCCTGCCTAATTATCTGCCTAATTGCCTGCCTAATTAACAGCCTTACTGCCTGCCTAATTGCATGCCTGGCTAATTGCCTGGCTAATTAACTGCCTTAAAGTGCCTAATTGCCTGCCTAAATAACTGCCTAATTTCCTGCCTTATTGCCTGCCTAATTGCTTGCCTGCCTAATTGCCTGCCTAGTTAACTGTCTAATTGCCTGCCTAATTGCTTGCCTAATTGCCTGTCCAATTGTTTGCCTAATTATCTGCCTAATTGCCTGCCTAATTAACTACCTTATTGCCTGCCTCATTGCCAGCCTAAATGCTAGCCTAATTAACTGCCTAATTGCCTGCCTAATTGCCTGCCTAATTAACTGCCTAATTGCCTGCCTAATTATCTGCTTATTTCCTGCCTTATTAACTGCCTAATTAACTACCTAATTGCCTGCCTAATTAACTGCCTAATTGCCTGCCTTATTTACTGCCTAATTGACTGCCTAATTGCCTGCCTCATTGCCTGCCTAATAAACTGCCTAATTGCCTGCCTAATTAACTGTCTAATTGCCTGCCTAACTTTCTGCTTAATTGCCTGCCTAATTGCTTGCCTTATTGCCTGCCTTATTGCCTGCCTAATTAACTGCCTAATTTCCTGCCTTATTGCCTGCCTAATTGCCTGCCTAATCAAATGCCTAATTGCCTGCCTATTTTACTGCTTAATTAACTGCCTAATTGCCTGCCTAATTAACTGCCTAATTGCCTGCCTAATTATCTGCTTATTGCCTGCCTAATTGCCTGCCTAATTGCCTGTCCAATTGCCTGCCTAATTAACTGCCTAATTGCCTGCCTAATTAACTGCCTAATTGCCTGCCTAATTAACTACCTAATTGCCTGCCTAATTGCCTGCCTAAATGCTCGCCTAATTAACTGCCTTATTGCCTGCCTAAATGCTCGCCTAATTAACTGCCTTATTGCCTGCCTAATTGCCTGCTTAATTGCATGCCTAATTAACTGACTAATAGCCTGTCTACATGCCTGCTTAATTAACTGCCTAATTGCCTGCCTAATTAACTGCCTTACTGCCTGCCTAATTGCCTGCCTAATTATCTGCCTAATTGCCTGCCTAATTGCTTGCCTAATTGTCTGCCTAATTACCTGCCTAATTGCCTCCCTAATTAACTGCCTAATTGCCTGCCTAATTAACTGCCTAATTGCCAGCCTAACTATCTGCTTAATTGCCTGCCTAATTGCTTGCCTAATTGCCTGTCAAATTGCCTGGCTAATTAACTGCCTAATTGCCTGCCTAATTGCTTGTCTGCCTAATTGCCTGAAATACATACCACAACCCACAAACCACATACCATAAGCTTTATACAGCAAACCGCGAATTGCAAACTGCAAAATTTAATTTACAAAAAGAAAACTGGAAATTGCAATTCGCAATCCTCAAATCGCAAACGGCAATTTGCAAACTGCGAACTGCGAACATCACACTGCTAACTAACTGCAAACCGAAATCGCAAACCACAAACTTCAAACAGCAAACTGCGAACAAAAACCTGCAAACAGCGAACTACAAAATGCTGTCAATTACCGGCGAACTGCCAAATACAAATTGCTACCTGCAAACCGCAAACCACAAACCGTAAACTACAAAGTAATAACTGCAAACTGCAAACTGACAACTGCAATTGCAAACTGCGAATTGCAAACTGCAAACTGTAAACACCTAACTGCAAACTGCAAACTACAACTGCAAACTGCGAAATGCATACCTACTAACTGCGAACAGCAAACTCCGAACTGCACACTGCAAACTGCGAGCTGCAAATGCGAACTGCAAACGGCAATCCGCCAACCACAAACCTAAAACCGCAAACCGAACACCGTAATCCGCAAAGTGCAATTTGCGATTTGCGAACAGCAAACTTCAAACTACGACTTAAACTGCGAACTGCAAACTGCCAATTGCGAAATGAAAACTGTGAACTGCAAACAGCGAACCGCAAACCAATAACCTCAAATATTTGCGAATTGCGAATTGCGAAATGCAAAATGCGAACTGCAAACTGCAAATGCAAACCGCAAACAGAAAACCGTATGCGGAAGTTTGGGATCTGCGAACTGCGAACTGTTAACCTCAAACTGCGAACAGCAAACGGCAATCCACAAACCAAAAATCCAAAACCATTTACCGCAAACTGCGAACTGCAAACTGCCTAATGCCAACTGCAAACCGCAAAACGCAAACCGAAAACTGAAAATTGCTAATGGCAAATTGCGAACTGCAAACTGTGAACTCTAAACTGCGACCTGCAATGTGCAAATTGCAAACTGTAAAATTCAAACTACGAACTGCATATTGCGAACTGCAAACTGATTAAAGCAAACTGCCTACTGCAAACCACAAAACTAAAACCGCAACCTGCAAACTGCAGAACGATAAACGAAAACGCCGATAGATGACGTCGAACAGCGAACTGTAAACGGCGAACTGCAAAGCTACAAACTGCAAATGCGAACAGCAATCCGCAAAGCACAAAATTTAAACAGCAAACTACAAACTGCAAACTCCCAACTGCGAACTGCAAAAAGCGAACCTACGAACTCTGAACAGTAAACTGCGAATTGCAAACTGAGAACTGCGAACAGAAAACTGTGAACTGCAAACTGAGAACTACGCACTGCAAACTGCAAACTTTGAACTGCGAACTACAAATTGCGAACTGCAAACTGCATTCTCAGAACTGCGATGTGCGAAAAGCGAAATGCGAACAGCAAACTGCTCACTGCAACCTGCGAACTGTAAACTGCTAACTACGAACTGCGTGGTGCTAATTGCGAACAGAAAACTGCGATTCGTAAACCGCAAACCGATATTCGCAAACCACAAACTTCAAACTGCGAACTGCTAACTGTGAACTGCAAACTGTGAACTCTAAACTGCGACCTACAAACTACTGCAAACTGCAATTGCGAACAGCAAACCGCAAACGCAAAGCACAAAATTCAAACAGCAAATTGCTAACTGCAAATTGAAAACTGTAAACTGCAAACTAAGAACTACTATCTGCGAACTGCAAATATCAAAATGAAAACTACAACTGCAACACGTAAACCACATACCGCAAACTCGAACAGCAAACTGAAAACTGCAAAACGCAAAATGGAAACCGCAATTAACAATTTGCAAACTGCGATATGCGAACTTGCGAACAACGAACTGAAAAATGAGAAATGCGAAATGCGAACTGCAAACTGCAAAAAGCGAACTGCAAACCGCAAACCGCAGACCGCAAACCACAAACCGTAAACTACACAGTAATAACTGCAAACTGCAGACTGACAACTGCAACTGCAAATTGCGATCTGCAAACTGCAAACATTAAACTCCTAACTGCTAACTGCAAACTGCAACTGAAATGTGCGAACGGAAAACTGCGAAATTCAAATCTACTAACAGACAAAAACAAACTCCTAACTGCACACTGCAAACTGCAAACTGCAACCTGCAAACTACAAACTTTTGGCTGTTACATGAGAACTGCAAACTGCGAACTGCAAAATGCGAAGTGCAAACTGCGAACTGCGAACAGCGAACTACAAGCTGCAAACCGCAAAAAGTAAAACTGCGAATTGCAAACAACAAAAACGCCAAATGCGTTTATTTGCGCACTGCGAACTGCAAACTGCGAACTGAAAAACTGCTAACTTCATACTACGAACTGCAAATGCGAACTGAAAACGGCAATCAGCAAACCACAAACCATAAACCACAAACCGAAAACCGAAATCCGCAAACGACAATTTGCGATTTGCGAACTGCGAACTTCAAACTGCAACTGAAACTGCGAACCGCAAAACGCAATCCGCATACCATATACATTCTACCGCAAACTGCGATATGCGAACTAATTAATTGCCTAATTGCCTGCCTTTTTTGCTAATTTCCTGCCTGCCTAATTGCCTGCTTAATTAACTGCCTAATTGCCTCCCTAATTAACTGCCTAATTGCCTGCCTAATTATCTGCCTCATTGCCTGCCTAATTAACAGCCTTACTGCCTGCCTAATTGCATGCCTGCCTAATTGCCTGCCTAATTAACTGCCTAAAAATGCCTAATTGCCTGCCTAAATAAATGCCTAATTTCCTGCCTTATATCCTTCCTAATTGCTTGCCTGCCTAATTGCCTGCCTAATTAACTGCCTAATTGCCTGCCTAATTAACTGCCTAATTGCCTGCCTAACTATCTGCTTATTTGCCTGCCTTATTGCTTGCCTAATTGCCTGTCCAATTGCCTGCCTAATTATCTGCCTAATTGCCTGCCTAATTAACTACTTTATTGCCTGCCTAGTTGCCTGCCTAAATGCTAGCCTAATTAACTGCCTTATTGCCTGCCTAATTGCCTGCTCTATTGCCTGCCTTATTAACTGCCCAATTAACTGCTTATTTTCTTCCTAATTAACTGCCCAATTGCCTGCCTAATTAACTGCCTAATTGCCTGCCTTATTTACTGTCTAATTGACTGCCTTTTTGCCTGCCTTATTAACAGCCTTACTGCCTGCCTAATTGCATGCCTGCCTAATTGCCTGCCTAATTAACTTCCTTAAAGTGCCTAATTGCCTGCCTAAATAACTGCCTAATTTCCTGCCTTATTGCCAGCCTAATTGCTTGCCTGCCTAATTGCCTGCATTATTAACTGCCTAATTGCTTGCCTAATAAACTGCTTAATTGCCTGCCTAACTATCTGCTTAATTGCCTGCCTAATAGCTTGCCTAATTGCCTGTCCAATTGCCTGCCTAATTATCTGCCTAATAGCCTGCCTTATTAACTACCTTATTGCCTGCCTAATTGCCTGCCTAAATGCTAGCCTAATTAACTGCCTTATTGCTGCCTAATTGCCTTCCTAATTGCCTGCCTAATTGCCTGCCTCATTGCCTGCCTAATTAACTGCCTAATTTCCTGCCTAATTAACTGCCTAATTGCCTGCCTAATTATCTGTTTTTGCCTGCCTAATTGCTTGCCTAATTACCTGTCCAATTGCCTGCCTAATTAACTGCCTAATTGCCTGCCTAATTAACTGCCTAATTGCCTGCCTAATTAACTACCTAATTGCCTGCCTAATTGCCTGCCTAAATGCTTGCCTAATTAACTGCCTTATTGCCTGACTAATTGCCTGCTTAATTGCTTGCCTAATTAACTGACTAATAGCCTGTCTAATTGCCTGCTTAATTTACTACCTAATTGCCTGCCTAATTAACTGCCTTACTGCCTGCCTAATTTCCTGCCTAATTGCCTGCCTAATTATCTGCCTAATTGCCTGCCTTATTGCCTGCCTAATTGCTTGCCTAATTGTATAACTAATTACCTGCCTAATTGCCTGCCTAATTAACTGCCTAATTGCCTGCCTAATTAACAGCCTTAATGCCTGCCTAAATTGCATGCCTGCCAAATTGCGTGCCTAATTAACTGCCTTAAAGTGCCTAATTGCCTGCCTAAATAACTGCCTAATTTCCTGCCTTATTGACTGCCTAATTGCCTGCCTAATTAACTGCCTAATTGCCTGCCTAATTAACTGCCTAATTGCCTGCCTAACTATCTGCTTAATTGCCTGCCTAATTGCTTGCCTAATTGCCTGTCCAATTGCCTGCCTAATTATCTGCCTAATTGCCTTCCTAATAAACTACCTTATTGCCTGTCTAATTGCCTGCCTAAATGCTAGCCTAATTAACTGCCTTATTGCCTGCCTAATTGCCTGCTCTAATGCCTGCCTTATTAACTGCCTAATTAACTGCCTAATTGCCTGCCTAATTAACTGCCTAATTGCCTGCCTTATTAACTGCCTCATTGACTGCCTAATTTACTGCCTAATTGACTGCCTAATTGAATGCCTCATTGCCTGCCTAATTAACTGCCTAATTTCCTGCCTTATTGCCTGCCTAATTGCCTGCCTAATTAACTGCCTAATTGCCTGCCTATTTAACTGCTTTATTAACTGCCTAATTGCCTGCCTTATTAACTGGCTAATTGCCTGCCTAATTAACTGCCAAATTGCCTGCCTAATTAACTGCCTAATTGACTGCCTAATTTACTGCCTAATTGACTGCCTAATTGCCTGCCTCATTGCCTGCCTAGTTAACTGCCTAATTTCCTGCCTTATTGCTTGCCTAATTGCCTGTCCAATATCCTGCCTAATTATCTGCCTAATTGCCTGCATAATTAACTACCTTAATGCCTGCTTAATTGCCTGCCTAAATGCAAGCCTAATTAACTGCCTTATTGCCTGCCTAATTGCCTGCTCTATTGCCTGCGTTATTAACTGCCAAATTAACAGCTTATTTGCTTCCTAATTAACTGCCTAATTGCCTGCCTAATTAACTGCCTATTTGCCTGCCTAATTAACTGCCTAATTGACTGCCTAATTGCCTGCCTGCCTAATTGCCTGCCTAATTAACTGCCTTAAAGTGCCTAATTGCCTGTCCAATTGCCTGCCTAATTATCTGCCTAATTGCCTGCCTAATTAACTACCTTATTGCCTGCCTAATTGCCTGCCTAAATGCTAGCATAATTAACTGCCTTATTGCCTGCCTAATTGCCTGCTCTATTGCCTGCCTTATTAACTGCCTAATTAACTACCAAATTGCCTGCCTAATTAACTGCCAAATTGCCTGCCTAATTAACTGCCTTAAAGTGCCTAATTGTCTGCCTAAATAACTGCCTAATTTCCTGCCTTATTGCCTGCCTTATTGCTTGCAAGCCTAATTGCCTGCCTAATTAACTGCCTAATTGCCTGCCTAATTAACTGCCTAATTGCCTGCCTAATTGCCTGCCTAATTGCCTGTCTAACTATCTGCTTAATTGCCTGCCTAATTGCTTGCCTAATTGTCTGCCTAATTACCTGCCTAATTGCCTCCCTAATTAACTGCCTAATTGCCTGCCTAATTATCTGCCTAATTGCCTGCCTAATTAACAGCCTTACTGCCTGCCTAATTGCATGCCTGGCTAATTGCCTGGCTAATTAACTGCCTTAAAGTGCCTAATTGCCTGCCTAAATAACTGCCTAATTTCCTGCCTTATTGCCTGCCTAATTGCTTGCCTGCCTAATTGCCTGCCTAGTTAACTGTCTAATTGCCTGCCTAATTGCTTGCCTAATTGCCTGTCCAATTGTTTGCCTAATTATCTGCCTAATTGCCTGCCTAATTAACTACCTTATTGCCTGCCTCATTGCCAGCCTAAATGCTAGCCTAATTAACTGCCTAATTGCCTGCCTAATTGCCTGCCTAATTAACTGCCTAATTGCCTGCCTAATTATCTGCTTATTTCCTGCCTTATTAACTGCCTAATTAACTACCTAATTGCCTGCCTAATTAACTGCCTAATTGCCTGCCTTATTTACTGCCTAATTGACTGCCTAATTGCCTGCCTAATTGCTTGCCTTATTGCCTGCCTTATTGCCTGCCTAATTAACTGCCTAATTTCCTGCCTTATTGCCTGCCTAATTGCCTGCCTAATCAAATGCCTAATTGCCTGCCTATTTTACTGCTTAATTAACTGCCTAATTGCCTGCCTAATTAACTGCCTAATTGCCTGCCTAATTATCTGCTTATTGCCTGCCTAATTGCTTGCCTAATTGCCTGTCCAATTGCCTGCCTAATTAACTGCCTAATTGCCTGCCTAATTAACTGCCTAATTGCCTGCCTAATTAACTACCTAATTGCCTGCCTAATTGCCTGCCTAAATGCTCGCCTAATTAACTGCCTTATTGCCTGCCTAATTGCCTGCTTAATTGCATGCCTGCTTAATTAACTGCCTAATTGCCTGCCTAATTAACTGCCTTACTGCCTGCCTAATTGCCTGCCTAAATATCTGCCTAATTGCCTGCTAATTGCCTGCCTAATAGCTTGCATAATTGTCTGCCTAATTACCTGCCTAATTGCCTCCCTAATTAACTACCAAATTACCTGCCTAAATATCTGCCTAATTGCCTGCCTAATTAACAGCCTTACTGCCTGCCTAATTAACTGCCTTAAAGTGCCTAATTGCCTGCCTAAATAACTGCCTAATTTCCTGCCTTATTACCTGCCTAATTGCTTGCCTGCCTAATTGCTTGCCTAATTGCCTGTCCAATTGCCTGCCTAATTAACTGCCTTATTGCCTGCCTAATTGCCTGCTTAATTGCTTGCCTAATTAACTGACTTATAGCCTGTCTAATTGCCTGCTTAATTAAATACCTAATTTCCTGCCTAATTAACTGCCTTACTGCCTGCCTAATTTCCTGCCTAATTGCCTGCCTAATTAACTGCCTAATTGCCTGCCTAACTATCTGCTTAATTGCCTGCCTAATTGCTTGCCTAATTGCCTGTCAAATTGCCTGGCTAATTAACTGCCTAATTGCCTGCCTAATTGCTTGTCTGCCTAATTGCCTGAAATACATACCACAACCCACAAACCACATACCATAAGCTTTATACAGCAAACTGCGAATTGCAAACTGCAAAATTTAATTTACAAAAAGAAAACTGGAAATTGCAATTCGCAATCCTCAAATCGCAAACGGCAATTTGCAAACTGCGAACTGCGAACATCACACTGCTAACTAACTGCAAACCGAAATCGCAAACCACAAACTTCAAACAGCAAACTGCGAACAAAAACCTGCAAACAGCGAACTACAAAATGCTGTCAATATCCGGCGAACTGCCAAATACAAATTGCTACCTGCAAACCGCAAACCACAAACCGTAAACTACAAAGTAATAACTGCAAACTGCAAACTGACAACTGCAATTGCAAACTGCGAATTGCAAACTGCAAACTGTAAACACCTAACTGCAAACTGCAAACTACAACTGCAAACTGCGAAATGCATACCTACTAACTGCGAACAGCAAACTCCGAACTGCACACTGCAAACTGCGAGCTGCAAATGCGAACTGCAAACGGCAATCCGCCAACCACAAACCTAAAACCGCAAACCGAACACCGTAATCAGCAAAGTGCAATTTGCGATTTGCGAACAGCAAACTTCAAACTACGACTTAAACTGCGAACTGCAAACTGCCAATTGCGAAATGAAAACTGTGAACTGCAAACAGCGAACCGCAAACCAATAACCTCAAATATTTGCGAATTGCGAATTGCGAAATGCAAAATGCGAACTGCAAACTGCAAATGCAAACCGCAAACAGAAAACCGTATGCGGAAGTTTGGGATCTGCGAACTGCGAACTGTTAACCTCAAACTGCGAACTGCAAACTGCCTAATGCCAACTGCAAACCGCAAAACGCAAACCGAAAACTGAAAATTGCTAATGGCAAATTGCGAACTGCAAACTGTGAACTCTAAACTGCGACCTGCAATGTGCAAATTGCAAACTGTAAAATTCAAACTACGAACTGCATATTGCGAACTGCAAACTGATTAAAGCAAACTGCCTACTGCAAACCACAAAACTAAAACCGCAATCCGCAAACTGCAGAACGATAAACGAAAACGCCGATAGATGACGTCGAACAGCGAACTGTAAACGGCGAACTGCAAAGCTACAAACTGCAAATGCGAACAGCAATCCGCAAAGCACAAAATTTAAACAGCAAACTACAAACTGCAAACTCCCAACTGCGAACTGCAAAAAGCGAACCTACGAACTCTGAACAGTAAACTGCGAATTGCAAACTGAGAACTGCGAACAGAAAACTGTGAACTGCAAACTGAGAACTACGCACTGCAAACTGCAAACTTTGAACTGCGAACTACAAATTGCGAACTGCAAACTGCATTCTCAGAACTGCGATGTGCGAAAAGCGAAATGCGAACAGCAAACTGCTCACTGCAACCTGCGAACTGTAAACTGCTAACTACGAACTGCGTGGTGCTAATTGCGAACAGAAAACTGCGATTCGTAAACCGCAAACCGATATTCGCAAACCACAAACTTCAAACTGCGAACTGCTAACTGTGAACTGCAAACTGTGAACTCTAAACTGCGACCTACAAACTACTGCAAACTGCAATTGCGAACAGCAAACCGCAAACGCAAAGCACAAAATTCAAACAGCAAATTGCTAACTGCAAATTGAAAACTGTAAACTGCAAACTAAGAACTACTATCTGCGAACTGCAAATATCAAAATGAAAACTACAACTGCAACACGTAAACCACATACCGCAAACTCGAACAGCAAACTGAAAACTGCAAAACGCAAAATGGAAACCGCAATTAACAATTTGCAAACTGCGATATGCGAACTTGCGAACAACGAACTGAAAAATGAGAAATGCGAAATGCGAACTGCAAACTGTAAAAAGCGAACTGCAAACCGCAAACCGCAGACCGCAAACCACAAACCGTAAACTACACAGTAATAACTGCAAACTGCAGACTGACAACTGCAACTGCAAATTGCGATCTGCAAACTGCAAACATTAAACTCCTAACTGCTAACTGCAAACTGCAACTGAAATGTGCGAACGGAAAACTGCGAAATTCAAATCTACTAACAGACAAAAACAAACTCCTAACTGCACACTGCAAACTGCAAACTGCAACCTGCAAACTACAAACTTTTGGCTGTTACATGAGAACTGCAAACTGCGAACTGCAAAATGCGAAGTGCAAACTGCGAACTGCGAACAGCGAACTACAAGCTGCAAACCGCAAAAAGTAAAACTGCGAATTGCAAACAACAAAAACGCCAAATGCGTTTATTTGCGCACTTGCGAACTGCAAACTGCGAACTGAAAAACTGCTAACTTCATACTACGAACTGCAAATGCGAACTGAAAACGGCAATCAGCAAACCACAAACCATAAACCACAAACCGAAAACCGAAATCCGCAAACGACAATTTGCGATTTGCGAACTGCGAACTTCAAACTGCAACTGAAACTGCGAACCGCAAAACGCAATCCGCATACCATATACATTCTACCGCAAACTGCGATATGCGAACTAATTAATTGCCTAATTGCCTGCCTTTTTTGCTAATTTCCTGCCTGCCTAATTGCCTGCTTAATTAACTGCCTAATTGCCTCCCTAATTAACTGCCTAATTGCCTGCCTAATTATCTGCCTCATTGCCTGCCTAATTAACAGCCTTACTGCCTGCCTAATTGCATGCCTGCCTAATTGCCTGCCTAATTAACTGCCTAAAAATGCCTAATTGCCTGCCTAAATAAATGCCTAATTTCCTGCCTTATATCCTTCCTAATTGCTTGCCTGCCTAATTGCCTGCCTAATTAACTGCCTAATTGCCTGCCTAATTAACTGCCTAATTGCCTGCCTAACTATCTGCTTAATTGCCTGCCTTATTGCTTGCCTAATTGCCTGTCCAATTGCCTGCCTAATTATCTGCCTATTTGCCTGCCTAATTAACTACTTTATTGCCTGCCTAGTTGCCTGCCTAAATGCTAGCCTAATTAACTGCCTTGTTGCCTGCCTAATTGCCTGCTCTATTGCCTGCCTTATTAACTGCCCAATTAACTGCTTATTTTCTTCCTAATTAACTGCCCAATTGCCTGCCTAATTAACTGCCTAATTGCCTGCCTTATTTACTGTCTAATTGACTGCCTTTTTGCCTGCCTTATTAACAGCCTTACTGCCTGCCTAATTGCATGCCTGCCTAATTGCCTGCCTAATTAACTTCCTTAAAGTGCCTAATTGCCTGCCTAAATAACTGCCTAATTTCCTGCCTTATTGCCAGCCTAATTGCTTGCCTGCCTAATTGCCTGCATTATTAACTGCCTAATTGCTTGCCTAATAAACTGCTTAATTGCCTGCCTAACTATCTGCTTAATTGCCTGCCTAATAGCTTGCCTAATTGCCTGTCCAATTGCCTGCCTAATTATCTGCCTAATAGCCTGCCTTATTAACTACCTTATTGCCTGCCTAATTGCCTGCCTAAATGCTAGCCTAATTAACTGCCTTATTGCTGCCTAATTGCCTTCCTAATTGCCTGCCTAATTGCCTGCCTCATTGCCTGCCTAATTAACTGCCTAATTTCCTGCCTAATTAACTGCCTAATTGCCTGCCTAATTATCTGTTTTTGCCTGCCTAATTGCTTGCCTAATTACCTGTCCAATTGCCTGCCTAATTAACTGCCTAATTGCCTGCCTAATTAACTGCCTAATTGCCTGCCTAATTAACTACCTAATTGCCTGCCTAATTGCCTGCCTAAATGCTTGCCTAATTAACTGCCTTATTGCCTGACTAATTGCCTGCTTAATTGCTTGCCTAATTAACTGACTAATAGCCTGTCTAATTTCCTGCTTAATTTACTACCTAATTGCCTGCCTAATTAACTGCCTTACTGCCTGCCTAATTTCCTGCCTAATTGCCTGCCTAATTATCTGCCTAATTGCTTGCCTTATTGCCTGCCTAATTGCTTGCCTAATTGTCTGCCTAATTACCTGCCTAATTGCCTGCCTAATTAACTGCCTAATTGCCTGCCTAATTAACAGCCTTAATGCCTGCTTAATTGCCTGCCTAAATGCAAGCCTAATTAACTGCCTTATTGCCTGCCTAATTGCCTGCTCTATTGCCTGCCTTATTAACTGCCAAATTAACTGCTTATTTGCTTCCTAATTAACTGCCTAATTGCCTGCCTTATTAACTGCCTAATTGCCTGCCTAATTAACTGCCTTAAAGTGCCTAATTGCCTGCCTAAATAACTGCCTAATTTCCTGCCTTATTGCCTACCTAGGTGCTTGCCTGCCTAATTGACTGCCTAATTGTTTGCCTCATTGCCTGCTTAATTAACTGCCTAATTTCCTTCCTTATTGTTTGCCTGATTGCCTGCCTAATTAACTGCCTAATTGCCTGCCTAATTAAATGCCTAATTGCCTGCCTATTTAACTGCTTAATTAACTGCCTAATTGCCTGCCTAATTAACTGCCTAATTGCCTGCCTAATTATCTGCTTATTGCCTGCCTAAATAACTGCCTAATTTCCTGCCTTATTGCCTGCCTAATTGCTTGCCTGCCTAATTGCCTGCCTAATTAACTGCCTAATTGCCTGCCTAATTGCCTGCCCAATTAACTGCCTAATTGCCTGCCTAATTGCCTGCCTAATTGCCTGCCTAACTATCTGCTTAATTGCCTGCCTAATTGCTTGCCTTATTGCCTGCTTAATCGCCTGCTCTATTGCCTGCCTTATTAACTGCCTAATTAACTACCTAATTGCCTGCCTAATTAACTGCCTAATTGCCTGCCTAATTAACTGCCTTAAAGTGCCTAATTGCCTGCCTAAATAACTGCCTAATTTCCTTCCTTATTGCCTGCCTAATTGCTTGCCTGCCTAATTGCCTGCCTAATTAACTGCCTAATTGCCTGCCTAATTAACTGCTTAATTGCCTGCCTAACTATCTGCTTAATTGCCTGCCTTATTGCTTGCCTAATTGCCTGTCCAATATCCTGCCTAATTATCTGCCTAATTGCCTGCATAATTAACTACCTTAATGCCTGCTTAATTGCCTGCTAAATGCAAGCCTAATTAACTGCCTTATTGCCTGCCTAATTGCCTGCTCTATTGCCTGCCTTATTAACTGCCAAATTAACAGCTTATTTGCTTCCTAATTAACTGCCTATTTGCCTGCCTAATTAACTGCCTAATTGCCTGCCTAATTAACTGCCTAATTGCCTGCCTGCCTAATTGCCTGCCTAATTAACTGCCTTAAAGTGCCTAATTGCCTGCCTAAATTACTGCCTAATTTCCTGCCTTATTGCCTGCCCAGGTGCTTGCATGCCTAATTGCCTGCCTAATTAACTGCCTAATTGCCTGCCTAACTATCTG
The DNA here is from genome assembly GCF_032445375.1 of Bacillus rossius redtenbacheri. NCBI lineage: Eukaryota > Metazoa > Arthropoda > Insecta > Phasmatodea > Bacillidae > Bacillus > Bacillus rossius. The sequence goes on along the minus strand of NW_026962492.1, from coordinate 315,222 downwards.
CTTAATTGCCTGCATAATTGCTTGCCTAATTGCCTGTCCAATTGCCTGCCTAATTATCTGCCTAATTGCCTGCCTAATTAACTACCTTATTGCCTGCCTAATTGCCTGCCTAAATGCTAGCATAATTAACTGCCTTATTGCCTGCCTAATTGCCTGCTCTATTGCCTGCCTTATTAACTGCCTAATTAACTACCAAATTGCCTGCCTAATTAACTGCCAAATTGCCTGCCTAATTAACTGCCTTAAAGTGCCTAATTGTCTGCCTAAATAACTGCCTAATTTTCTGCCTTATTGCCTGCCTTATTGCTTGCAAGCCTAATTGCCTGCCTAATTAACTGCCTAATTGCCTGCCTAATTGCCTGCCTAATTGCCTGTCTAACTATCTGCTTAATTGCCTGCCTAATTGCTTGCCTAATTGTCTGCCTAATTACCTGCCAAATTGCCTCCCTAATTAACTGCCTAATTGCCTGCCTAATTATCTGCCTAATTGCCTGCCTAATTAACAGCCTTACTGCCTGCCTAATTGCATGCCTGGCTTATTGCCTGGCTAATTAACTGCCTTAAAGTGCCTAATTGCCTGCCTAAATAACTGCCTAATTTCCTGCCTTATTGCCTGCCTAATTGCTTGCCTGCCTAATTGCCTGCCTAGTTAACTGTCTAATTGCCTGCCTAATTGCTTGCCTAATTGCCTGTCCAATTGTTTGCCTAATTATCTGCCTAATTGCCTGCCTAATTAACTACCTTATTGCCTGCCTCATTGCCAGCCTAAATGCTAGCCTAATTAACTGCCTAATTGCCTGCCTAATTGCCTGCCTAATTAACTGCCTAATTGCCTGCCTAATTATCTGCTTATTTCCTGCCTTATTAACTGCCTAATTAACTACCTAATTGCCTGCCTAATTAACTGCCTAATTGCCTGCCTTATTTACTGCCTAATTGACTGCCTAATTGCCTGCCTCATTGCCTGCCTAATAAACTGCCTAATTGCCTGCCTAATTAACTGTCTAATTGCCTGCCTAACTTTCTGCTTAATTGCCTGCCTAATTGCTTGCCTTATTGCCTGCCTTATTGCCTGCCTAATTAACTGCCTAATTTCCTGCCTTATTGCCTGCCTAATTGCCTGCCTAATCAAATGCCTAATTGCCTGCCTATTTTACTGCTTAACTAACTGCCTAATTGCCTGCCTAATTAACTGCCTAATTGCCTGCCTAATTATCTGCTTATTGCCTGCCTAATTGCCTGCCTAATTGCCTGTCCAATTGCCTGCCTAATTAACTGCCTAATTGCCTGCCTAATTAACTGCCTAATTGCCTGCCTAATTAACTACCTAATTGCCTGCCTAATTGCCTGCCTAAATGCTTGCCTAATTAACTGCCTTATTGCCTGCCTAATTGCCTGCTTAATTGCATGCCTAATTAACTGACTAATAGCCTGTCTACATGCCTGCTTAATTAACTGCCTTATTGCCTGCCTAATTAACTGCCTTACTGCCTGCCTAATTGCCTGCCTAATTATCTGCCTAATTGCCTGCCTAATTGCTTGCATAATTGTCTGCCTAATTACCTGCCTAATTGCCTCCCTAATTAACTGCCTAATTACCTGCCTAATTATCTGCCTAATTGCCTGCCTAATTAACAGCCTTACTGCCTGCCTAATTAACTGCCTTAAAGTGCCTAATTGCCTGCCTAAATAACTGCCTAATTTCCTGCCTTATTGCCTGCCTATTTGCTTGCCTGCCTAATTGCTTGCCTAATTGCCTGTCCAATTGCCTGCCTAATTAACTGCCTTATTGCCTGCCTAATTGCCTGCTTAATTGCTTGCCTAATTAACTAACTTATAGCCTGTCTAATTGCCTGCTTAATTAAATACCTAATTTCCTGCCTAATTAACTGCCTTACTGCCTGCCTAATTTCCTGCCTAATTGCCTGCCTAATTAACTGCCTAATTGCCAGCCTAACTATCTGCTTAATTGCCTGCCTAATTGCTTGCCTAATTGCCTGTCAAATTGCCTGGCTAATTAACTGCCTAATTGCCTGCCTAATTGCTTGTCTGCCTAATTGCCTGAAATACATACCACAACCCACAAACCACATACCATAAGCTTTATACAGCAAACTGCGAATTGCAAACTGCAAAATTTAATTTACAAAAAGAAAACTGGAAATTGCAATTCGCAATCCTCAAATCGCAAACGGCAATTTGCAAACTGCGAACTGCGAACATCACACTGCTAACTAACTGCAAACCGAAATCGCAAACCACAAACTTCAAACAGCAAACTGCGAACAAAAACCTGCAAACAGCGAACTACAAAATGCTGTCAATTACCGGCGAACTGCCAAATACAAATTGCTACCTGCAAACCGCAAACCACAAACCGTAAACTACAAAGTAATAACTGCAAACTGCAAACTGACAACTGCAATTGCAAACTGCGAATTGCAAACTGCAAACTGTAAACACCTAACTGCAAACTGCAAACTACAACTGCAAACTGCGAAATGCATACCTACTAACTGCGAACAGCAAACTCCGAACTGCACACTGCAAACTGCGAGCTGCAAATGCGAACTGCAAACGGCAATCCACCAACCACAAACCTAAAACCGCAAACCGAACACCGTAATCCGCAAAGTGCAATTTGCGATTTGCGAACAGCAAACTTCAAACTACGACTTAAACTGCGAACTGCAAACTGCCAATTGCGAAATGAAAACTGTGAACTGCAAACAGCGAACCGCAAACCAATAACCTCAAATATTTGCGAATTGCGAATTGCGAAATGCAAAATGCGAACTGCAAACTGCAAATGCAAACCGCAAACAGAAAACCGTATGCGGAAGTTTGGGATCTGCGAACTGCGAACTGTTAACCTCAAACTGCGAACAGCAAACGGCAATCCACAAACCAAAAATCCAAAACCATTTACGGCAAACTGCGAACTGCAAACTGCCTAATGCCAACTGCAAACCGCAAAACGCAAACCGAAAACTGAAAATTGCTAATGGCAAATTGCGAACTGCAAACTGTGAACTCTAAACTGCGACCTGCAATGTGCAAATTGCAAACTGTAAAATTCAAACTACGAACTGCATATTGCGAACTGCAAACTGATTAAAGCAAACTGCCTACTGCAAACCACAAAACTAAAACCGCAATCTGCAAACTGCAGAACGATAAACGAAAACGCCGATAGATGACGTCGAACAGCGAACTGTAAACGGCGAACTGCAAAGCTACAAACTGCAAATGCGAACAGCAATCCGCAAAGCACAAAATTTAAACAGCAAACTACAAACTGCAAACTCCCAACTGCGAACTGCAAAAAGCGAACCTACGAACTCTGAACAGTAAACTGCGAATTGCAAACTGAGAACTGCGAACAGAAAACTGTGAACTGCAAACTGAGAACTACGCACTGCAAACTGCAAACTTTGAACTGCGAACTACAAATTGCGAACTGCAAACTGCATTCTCAGAACTGCGATGTGCGAAAAGCGAAATACGAACAGCAAACTGCTCACTGCAACCTGCGAACTGTAAACTGCTAACTACGAACTGCGTGGTGCTAATTGCGAACAGAAAACTGCGATTCGTAAACCGCAAACCGATATTCGCAAACCACAAACTTCAAACTGCGAACTGCTAACTGTGAACTGCAAACTGTGAACTCTAAACTGCGACCTACAAACTACTGCAAACTGCAATTGCGAACAGCAAACCGCAAACGCAAAGCACAAAATTCAAACAGCAAATTGCTAACTGCAAATTGAAAACTGTAAACTGCAAACTAAGAACTACTATCTGCGAACTGCAAATATCAAAATGAAAACTACAACTGCAACACGTAAACCACATACCGCAAACTCGAACAGCAAACTGAAAACTGCAAAACGCAAAATGGAATCCGCAATTAACAATTTGCAAACTGCGATATGCGAACTTGCGAACAACGAACTGAAAAATGAGAAATGCGAAATGCGAACTGCAAACTGCAAAAAGCGAACTGCAAACCGCAAACCGCAGACCGCAAACCACAAACCGTAAACTACACAGTAATAACTGCAAACTGCAGACTGACAACTGCAACTGCAAATTGCGATCTGCAAACTGCAAACATTAAACTCCTAACTGCTAACTGCAAACTGCAACTGAAATGTGCGAACGGAAAACTGCGAAATTCAAATCTACTAACAGACAAAAACAAACTCCTAACTGCACACTGCAAACTGCAAACTGCAACCTGCAAACTACAAACTTTTGGCTGTTACATGAGAACTGCAAACTGCGAACTGCAAAATGCGAAGTGCAAACTGCGAACTGCGAACAGCGAACTACAAGCTGCAAACCGCAAAAAGTAAAACTGCGAATTGCAAACAACAAAAACGCCAAATGCGTTTATTTGCGCACTGCGAACTGCAAACTGCGAACTGAAAAACTGCTAACTTCATACTACGAACTGCAAATGCGAACTGAAAACGGCAATCAGCAAACCACAAACCATAAACCACAAACCGAAAACCGAAATCCGCAAACGACAATTTGCGATTTGCGAACTGCGAACTTCAAACTGCAACTGAAACTGCGAACCGCAAAACGCAATCCGCATACCATATACATTCTACCGCAAACTGCGATATGCGAACTAATTAATTGCCTAATTGCCTGCCTTTTTTGCTAATTTCCTGCCTGCCTAATTGCTGCTTAATTAACTGCCTAATTGCCTCCCTAATTAACTGCCTAATTGCCTGCCTAATTATCTGCCTCATTGCCTGCCTAATTAACAGCCTTACTGCCTGCCTAATTGCATGCCTGCCTAATTGCCTGCCTAATTAACTGCCTAAAAATGCCTAATTGCCTGCCTAAATAAATGCCTAATTTCCTGCCTTATATCCTTCCTAATTGCTTGCCTGCCTAATTGCCTGCCTAATTAACGGCCTAATTGCCTGCCTAATTAACTGCCTAATTGCCTGCCTAACTATCTGCTTAATTGCCTGCCTTATTGCTTGCCTAATTGCCTGTCCAATTGCCTGCCTAATTATCTGCCTAATTGCCTGCCTAATTAACTACTTTATTGCCTGCCTAGTTGCCTGCCTAAATGCTAGCCTAATTAACTGCCTTATTGCCTGCCTAATTGCCTGCTCTATTGCCTGCCTTATTAACTGCCCAATTAACTGCTTATTTTCTTCCTAATTAACTGCCCAAATGCCTGCCTAATTAACTGCCTAATTGCCTGCCTTATTTACTGTCTAATTGACTGCCTTTTTGCCTGCCTTATTAACAGCCTTACTGCCTGCCTAATTGCATGCCTGCCTAATTGCCTGCCTAATTAACTTCCTTAAAGTGCCTAATTGCCTGCCTAAATAACTGCCTAATTTTCTGCCTTATTGCCAGCCTAATTGCTTGCCTGCCTAATTGCCTGCATTATTAACTGCCTAATTGCTTGCCTAATAAACTGCTTAATTGCCTGCCTAACTATCTGCTTAATTGCCTGCCTAATAGCTTGCCTAATTGCCTGTCCAATTGCCTGCCTAATTATCTGCCTAATAGCCTGCCTTATTAACTACCTTATTGCCTGCCTAATTGCCTGCCTAAATGCTAGCCTAATTAACTGCCTTATTGCTGCCTAATTGCCTTCCTAATTGCCTGCCTAATTGCCTGCCTCATTGCCTGCCTAATTAACTGCCTAATTTCCTGCCTAATTAACTGCCTAATTGCCTGCCTAATTATCTGTTTTTGCCTGCCTAATTGCTTGCCTAATTACCTGTCCAATTGCCTGCCTAATTAACTGCCTAATTGCCTGCCTAATTAACTGCCTAATTGCCTGCCTTATTAACTACCTAATTGCCTGCCTAATTGCCTGCCTAAATGCTTGCCTAATTAACTGCCTTATTGCCTGACTAATTGCCTGCTTAATTGCTTGCCTAATTAACTGACTAATAGCCTGTCTAATTGCCTGCTTAATTTACTACCTAATTGCCTGCCTAATTAACTGCCTTACTGCCTGCCTAATTTCCTGCCTAATTGCCTGCCTAATTATCTGCCTAATTGCCTGCCTTATTGCCTGCCTAATTGCTTGCCTAATTGTCTGCCTAATTACCTGCCTAATTGCCTGCCTAATTAACTGCCTAATTGCCTGCCTAATTAACAGCCTTAATGCCTGCCTAAATTGCATGCCTGCCAAATTGCGTGCCTTATTAACTGCCTTAAAGTGCCTAATTGCCTGCCTAAATAACTGCCTAATTTCCTGCCTTATTGACTGCCTAATTGCCTGCCTAATTAACTGCCTAATTGCCTGCCTAATTAACTGCATAATTGCCTGCCTAACTATCTGCTTAATTGCCTGCCTAATTGCTTGCCTAATTGCCTGTCCAATTGCCTGCCTAATTATCTGCCTAATTGCCTTCCTAATAAACTACCTTATTGCCTGTCTAATTGCCTGCCTAAATGCTAGCCTAATTAACTGCCTTATTGCCTGCCTAATTGCCTGCTCTATTGCCTGCCTTATTAACTGCCTAATTAACTGCCTAATTGCCTGCCTAATTAACTGCCTAATTGCCTGCCTTATTAACTGCCTCATTGACTGCCTAATTTACTGCCTAATTGACTGCCTAATTGAATGCCTCATTGCCTGCCTAATTAACTGCCTAATTTCCTGCCTTATTGCCTGCCTAATTGCCTGCCTAATTAACTGCCTAATTGCCTGCCTAATTAAATGCCTAATTGCCTGCCTATTTAACTGCTTTATTAACTGCCTATTTGCCTGCCTTATTAACTGGCTAATTGCCTGCCTAATTAACTGCCAAATTGCCTGCCTAATTAACTGCCTAATTGACTGCCTAATTTACTGCCTAATTGCCTGCCTATTTAACTGCTTTATTAACTGCCTAATTGCCTGCCTTATTAACTGGCTAATTGCCTGCCTAATTAACTGCCAAATTGCCTGCCTAATTAACTGCCTAATTGACTGCCTAATTTACTGCCTAATTGACTGCCTAATTGCCTGCCTCATTGCCTGCCTAGTTAACTGCCTAATTTCCTGCCTTATTGCTTGCCTAATTGCCTGTCCAATATCCTGCCTAATTATCTGCCTAATTGCCTGCATAATTAACTACCTTAATGCCTGCTTAATTGCCTGCCTAAATGCAAGCCTAATTAACTGCCTTATTGCCTGCCTAATTGCCTGCTCTATTGCCTGCGTTATTAACTGCCAAATTAACAGCTTATTTGCTTCCTAATTAACTGCCTAATTGCCTGCCTAATTAACTGCCTATTTGCCTGCCTAATTAACTGCCTAATTGACTGCCTAATTGCCTGCCTGCCTAATTGCCTGCCTAATTAACTGCCTTAAAGTGCCTAATTGCCTGTCCAATTGCCTGCCTTATTATCTGCCTAATTGCCTGCCTAATTAACTACCTTATTGCCTGCCTAATTGCCTGCCTAAATGATAGCATAATTAACTGCCTTATTGCCTGCCTAATTGCCTGCTCTATTGCCTGCCTTATTAACTGCCTAATTAACTACCAAATTGCCTGCCTAATTAACTGCCAAATTGCCTGCCTAATTAACTGCCTTAAAGTGCCTAATTGTCTGCCTAAATAACTGCCTAATTTCCTGCCTTATTGCCTGCCTTATTGCTTGCAAGCCTAATTGCCTGCCTAATTAACTGCCTAATTGCCTGTCTAATTAACTGCCTAATTGCCTGCCTAATTGCCTGCCTAATTGCCTGTCTAACTATCTGCTTAATTGCCTGCCTAATTTCTTGCCTAATTGTCTGCCTAATTACCTGCCTAATTGCCTCCCTAATTAACTGCCTAATTGCCTGCCTAATTATCTGCCTAATTGCCTGCCTAATTAACAGCCTTACTGCCTGCCTAATTGCATGCCTGGCTAATTGCCTGGCTAATTAACTGCCTTAAAGTGCCTAATTGCCTGCCTAAATAACTGCCTAATTTCCTGCCTAATTGCCTGCCTAATTGCTTGCCTGCCTAATTGCCTGCCTAGTTAACTGTCTAATTGCCTGCCTAATTGCTTGCCTAATTGCCTGTCCAATTGTTTGCCTAATTATCTGCCTAATTGCCTGCCTAATTAACTACCTTATTGCCTGCCTCATTGCCAGCCTAAATGCTAGCCTAATTAACTGCCTAATTGCCTGCCTAATTGCCTGCCTAATTAACTGCCTAATTGCCTGCCTAATTATCTGCTTATTTCCTGCCTTATTAACTGCCTAATTAACTACCTAATTGCCTGCCTAATTAACTGCCTAATTGCCTGCCTTATTTACTGCCTAATTGACTGCCTAATTGCCTGCCTAATTGCCTGCCTAATTATCTGCTTATTGCCTGCCTAATTGCTTGCCTAATTGCCTGTCCAATTGCCTGCCTTATTAACTGCCTAATTGCCTGCCTAATTAACTGCCTAATTGCCTGCCTAATTAACTACCTAATTGCCTGCCTAATTGCCTGCCTAAATGCTCGCCTAATTAACTGCCTTATTGCCTGCCTAATTGCCTGCTTAATTGCATGCCTAATTAACTGACTAATAGCCTGTCTACATGCCTGCTTAATTAACTGCCTAATTGCCTGCCTAATTAACTGCCTTACTGCCTGCCTAATTGCCTGCCTAATTATCTGCCTAATTGCCTGCTAATTGCCTGCCTAATAGCTTGCATAATTGTCTGCCTAATTACCTGCCTAATTGCCTCCCTAATTAACTGCCAAATTACCTGCCTAAATATCTGCCTAATTGCCTGCCTAATTAACAGCCTTACTGCCTGCCTAATTAACTGCCTTAAAGTGCCTAATTGCCTGCCTAAATAACTGCCTAATTTCCTGCCTTATTGCCTGCCTAATTGCTTGCCTGCCTAATTGCTTGCCTAATTGCCTGTCCAATTGCCTGCCTAATTAACTGCCTTATTGCCTGCCTAATTGCCTGCTTAATTGCTTGCCTAATTAACTGACTTATAGCCTGTCTAATTGCCTGCTTAATTAAATACCTAATTTCCTGCCTAATTAACTGCCTTACTGCCTGCCTAATTTCCTGCCTAATTGCCTGCCTAATTAACTGCCTAATTGCCTGCCTAACTATCTGCTTAATTGCCTGCCTAATTGCTTGCCTAATTGCCTGTCAAATTGCCTGGCTAATTAACTGCCTAATTGCCTGCCTAATTGCTTGTCTGCCTAATTGCCTGAAATACATACCACAACCCACAAACCACATACCATAAGCTTTATACAGCAAACTGCGAATTGCAAACTGCAAAATTTAATTTACAAAAAGAAAACTGGAAATTGCAATTCGCAATCCTCAAATCGCAAACGGCAATTTGCAAACTGCGAACTGCGAACATCACACTGCTAACTAACTGCAAACCGAAATCGCAAACCACAAACTTCAAACAGCAAACTGCGAACAAAAACCTGCAAACAGCGAACTACAAAATGCTGTCAATTACCGGCGAACTGCCAAATACAAATTGCTACCTGCAAACCGCAAACCACAAACCGTAAACTACAAAGTAATAACTGCAAACTGCAAACTGACAACTGCAATTGCAAACTGCGAATTGCAAACTGCAAACTGTAAACACCTAACTGCAAACTGCAAACTACAACTGCAAACTGCGAAATGCATACCTACTAACTGCGAACAGCAAACTCCGAACTGCACACTGCAAACTGCGAGCTGCAAATGCGAACTGCAAACGGCAATCCGCCAACCACAAACCTAAAACCGCAAACCGAACACCGTAATCAGCAAAGTGCAATTTGCGATTTGCGAACAGCAAACTTCAAACTACGACTTAAACTGCGAACTGCAAACTGCCAATTGCGAAATGAAAACTGTGAACTGCAAACAGCGAACCGCAAACCAATAACCTCAAATATTTGCGAATTGCGAATTGCGAAATGCAAAATGCGAACTGCAAACTGCAAATGCAAACAGCAAACAGAAAACCGTATGCGGAAGTTTGGGATCTGCGAACTGCGAACTGTTAACCTCAAACTGCGAACTGCAAACTGCCTAATGCCAACTGCAAACCGCAAAACGCAAACCGAAAACTGAAAATTGCTAATGGCAAATTGCGAACTGCAAACTGTGAACTCTAAACTGCGACCTGCAATGTGCAAATTGCAAACTGTAAAATTCAAACTACGAACTGCATATTGCGAACTGCAAACTGATTAAAGCAAACTGCCTACTGCAAACCACAAAACTAAAACCGCAATCCGCAAACTGCAGAACGATAAACGAAAACGCCGATAGATGACGTCGAACAGCGAACTGTAAACGGCGAACTGCAAAGCTACAAACTGCAAATGCGAACAGCAATCCGCAAAGCACAAAATTTAAACAGCAAACTACAAACTGCAAACTCCCAACTGCGAACTGCAAAAAGCGAACCTACGAACTCTGAACAGTAAACTGCGAATTGCAAACTGAGAACTGCGAACAGAAAACTGTGAACTGCAAACTGAGAACTACGCACTGCAAACTGCAAACTTTGAACTGCGAACTACAAATTGCGAACTGCAAACTGCATTCTCAGAACTGCGATGTGCGAAAAGCGAAATGCGAACAGCAAACTGCTCACTGCAACCTGCGAACTGTAAACTGCTAACTACGAACTGCGTGGTGCTAATTGCGAACAGAAAACTGCGATTCGTAAACCGCAAACCGATATTCGCAAACCACAAACTTCAAACTGCGAACTGCTAACTGTGAACTGCAAACTGTGAACTCTAAACTGCGACCTACAAACTACTGCAAACTGCAATTGCGAACAGCAAACCGCAAACGCAAAGCACAAAATTCAAACAGCAAATTGCTAACTGCAAATTGAAAACTGTAAACTGCAAACTAAGAACTACTATCTGCGAACTGCAAATATCAAAATGAAAACTACAACTGCAACACGTAAACCACATACCGCAAACTCGAACAGCAAACTGAAAACTGCAAAACGCAAAATGGAAACCGCAATTAACAATTTGCAAACTGCGATATGCGAACTTGCGAACAACGAACTGAAAAATGAGAAATGCGAAATGCGAACTGCAAACTGTAAAAAGCGAACTGCAAACCGCAAACCGCAGACCGCAAACCACAAACCGTAAACTACACAGTAATAACTGCAAACTGCAGACTGACAACTGCAACTGCAAATTGCGATCTGCAAACTGCAAACATTAAACTCCTAACTGCTAACTGCAAACCGCAACTGAAATGTGCGAACGGAAAACTGCGAAATTCAAATCTACTAACAGACAAAAACAAACTCCTAACTGCACACTGCAAACTGCAAACTGCAACCTGCAAACTACAAACTTTTGGCTGTTACATGAGAACTGCAAACTGCGAACTGCAAAATGCGAAGTGCAAACTGCGAACTGCGAACAGCGAACTACAAGCTGCAAACCGCAAAAAGTAAAACTGCGAATTGCAAACAACAAAAACGCCAAATGCGTTTATTTGCGCACTGCGAACTGCAAACTGCGAACTGAAAAACTGCTAACTTCATACTACGAACTGCAAATGCGAACTGAAAACGGCAATCAGCAAACCACAAACCATAAACCACAAACCGAAAACCGAAATCCGCAAACGACAATTTGCGATTTGCGAACTGCGAACTTCAAACTGCAACTGAAACTGCGAACCGCAAAACGCAATCCGCATACCATATACATTCTACCGCAAACTGCGATATGCGAACTAATTAATTGCCTAATTGCCTGCCTTTTTTGCTAATTTCCTGCCTGCCTAATTGCCTGCCTAATTAACTTCCTTAAAGTGCCTAATTGCATGCCTAAATAACTGCCTAATTTTCTGCCTTATTGCCAGCCTAATTGCTTGCCTGCCTAATTGCCTGCATTATTAACTGCCTAATTGCTTGCCTAATAAACTGCTTAATTGCCTGCCTAACTATCTGCTTAATTGCCTGCCTAATAGCTTGCCTAATTGCCTGTCCAATTGCCTGCCTAATTATCTGCCTAATAGCCTGCCTTATTAACTACCTTATTGCCTGCCTAATTGCCTGCCTAAATGCTAGCCTAATTAACTGCCTTATTGCTGCCTAATTGCCTTCCTAATTGCCTGCCTAATTGCCTGCCTCATTGCCTGCCTAATTAACTGCCTAATTTCCTGCCTAATTAACTGCCTAATTGCCTGCCTAATTATCTGTTTTTGCCTGCCTAATTGCTTGCCTAATTACCTGTCCAATTGCCTGCCTAATTAACTGCCTAATTGCCTGCCTAATTAACTGCCTAATTGCCTGCCTTATTACTACCTAATTGCCTGCCTAATTGCCTGCCTAAATGCTTGCCTAATTAACTGCCTTATTGCCTGACTAATTGCCTGCTTAATTGCTTGCCTAATTAACTGACTAATAGCCTGTCTAATTGCCTGCTTAATTTACTACCTAATTGCCTGCCTAATTAACTGCCTTACTGCCTGCCTAATTTCCTGCCTAATTGCCTGCCTAATTATCTGCCTAATTGCCTGCCTTATTGCCTGCCTAATTGCTTGCCTAATTGTCTGCCTAATTACCTGCCTAATTGCCTGCCTAATTAACTGCCTAATTGCCTGCCTAATTAACAGCCTTAATGCCTGCCTAAATTGCATGCCTGCCAAATTGCGTGCCTAATTAACTGCCTTAAAGTGCCTAATTGCCTGCCTAAATAACTGCCTAATTTCCTGCCTTATTGACTGCCTAATTGCCTGCCTAATTAACTGCCTAATTGCCTGCCTAATTAACTGCCTAATTGCCTGCCTAACTATCGGCTTAATTGCCTGCCTAATTGCTTGCCTAATTGCCTGTCCAATTGCCTGCCTAATTATCTGCCTAATTGCCTTCCTAATAAACTACCTTATTGCCTGTCTAATTGCCTGCCTAAATGCTAGCCTAATTAACTGCCTTATTGCCTGCCTAATTGCCTGCTCTATTGCCTGCCTTATTAACTGCCTAATTAACTGCCTAATTGCCTGCCTAATTAACTGCCTAATTGCCTGCCTTATTAACTGCCTCATTGACTGCCTAATTTACTGCCTAATTGACTGCCTAATTGAATGCCTCATTGCCTGCCTAATTAACTGCCTAATTTCCTGCCTTATTGCCTGCCTAATTGCCTGCCTAATTAACTGCCTAATTGCCTGCCTAATTAAATGCCTAATTGCCTGCCTATTTAACTGCTTTATTAACTGCCTATTTGCCTGCCTTATTAACTGGCTAATTGCCTGCCTAATTAACTGCCAAATTGCCTGCCTAATTAACTGCCTAATTGACTGCCTAATTTACTGCCTAATTGCCTGCCTATTTAACTGCTTTATTAACTGCCTAATTGCCTGCCTTATTAACTGGCTAATTGCCTGCCTAATTAACTGCCAAATTGCCTGCCTAATTAACTGCCTAATTGACTGCCTAATTTACTGCCTAATTGCCTGCCTCATTGCCTGCCTAGTTAACTGCCTAATTTCCTGCCTTATTGCTTGCCTAATTGCCTGTCCAATATCCTGCCTAATTATCTGCCTAATTGCCTGCATAATTAACTACCTTAATGCCTGCTTAATTGCCTGCCTAAATGCAAGCCTAATTAACTGCCTTATTGCCTGCCTAATTGCCTGCTCTATTGCCTGCGTTATTAACTGCCAAATTAACAGCTTATTTGCTTCCTAATTAACTGCCTAATTGCCTGCCTAATTAACTGCCTATTTGCCTGCCTAATTAACTGCCTAATTGACTGCCTAATTGCCTGCCTGCCTAATTGCCTGCCTAATTAACTGCCTTAAAGTGCCTAATTGCCTGTCCAATTGCCTGCCTAATTATCTGCCTAATTGCCTGCCTAATTAACTACCTTATTGCCTGCCTAATTGCCTGCCTAAATGCTAGCATAATTAACTGCCTTATTGCCTGCCTAATTGCCTGCTCTATTGCCTGCCTTATTAACTGCCTAATTAACTACCAAATTGCCTGCCTAATTAACTGCCAAATTGCCTGCCTAATTAACTGCCTTAAAGTGCCTAATTGTCTGCCTAAATAACTGCCTAATTTCCTGCCTTATTGCCTGCCTTATTGCTTGCAAGCCTAATTGCCTGCCTAATTAACTGCCTAATTGCCTGCCTAATTAACTGCCTAATTGCCTGCCTAATTGCCTGCCTAATTGCCTGTCTAACTATCTGCTTAATTGCCTGCCTAATTTCTTGCCTAATTGTCTGCCTAATTACCTGCCTAATTGCCTCCCTAATTAACTGCCTAATTGCCTGCCTAATTAACAGCCTTACTGCCTGCCTAATTGCATGCCTGGCTAATTGCCTGGCTAATTAACTGCCTTAAAGTGCCTAATTGCCTGCCTAAATAACTGCCTAATTTCCTGCCTTATTGCCTGCCTAATTGCTTGCCTGCCTAATTGCCTGCCTAGTTAACTGTCTAATTGCCTGCCTAATTGCTTGCCTAATTGCCTGTCCAATTGTTTGCCTAATTATCTGCCTAATTGCCTGCCTAATTAACTACCTTATTGCCTGCCTCATTGCCAGCCTAAATGCTAGCCTAATTAACTGCCTAATTGCCTGCCTAATTGCCTGCCTAATTAACTGCCTAATTGCCTGCTTTATTATCTGCTTATTTCCTGCCTTATTAACTGCCTAATTAACTACCTAATTGCCTGCCTAATTAACTGCCTAATTGCCTGCCTTATTTACTGCCTAATTGACTGCCTAATTGCCTGCCTAATTGCTTGCCTTATTGCCTGCCTTATTGCCTGCCTAATTAACTGCCTAATTTCCTGCCTTATTGCCTGCCTAATTGCCTGCCTAATCAAATGCCTAATTGCCTGCCTATTTTACTGCTTAATTAACTGCCTAATTGCCTGCCTAATTAACTGCCTAATTGCCTGCCTAATTATCTGCTTATTGCCTGCCTAATTGCTTGCCTAATTGCCTGTCCAATTGCCTGCCTAATTAACTGCCTAATTGCCTGCCTAATTAACTGCCTAATTGCCTGCCTAATTAACTACCTAATTGCCTGCCTAATTGCCTGCCTAAATGCTCGCCTAATTAACTGCCTTATTGCCTGCCTAATTGCCTGCTTAATTGCATGCCTAATTAACTGACTAATAGCCTGTCTACATGCCTGCTTAATTAACTGCCTAATTGCCTGCCTAATTAACTGCCTTACTGCCTGCCTAATTGCCTGCCTAATTATCTGCCTAATTGCCTGCTAATTGC